>NC_048304.1:85248967-85467835 GCF_013100865.1 Trachemys scripta elegans | reverse complement strand
GAAGCCGGTAGCGCTCGGGCAGCCCGGCTCTTAAACAGAGCTGAAGAGTCGGGGAGGAGCAGAGCCGCCATTTTCCCAGACATGTTCGGCTTTTTGGCAGTTCCCCCCGGACGGGGGTTTGAGTGCCGAAAAGCCGGACATGTCCGGGAAAAAGAGGACGTATGGTAACCCTATTTAACCAATTACTGATCTTGAGTTGAAATCCTCCATTATTACTGAGTTTTCTGTTTTTATAGCCTCTTTTAATCTCCTTGAGCATTTCACAGTCACCATCACCATCCTGGTACAGTAACTCTTCACTTAAAGTCGTCCCGGTTAACGTTGTTTCATTGTTATGTTGCTGATCAATTAGGGAACATGCTCATTTAAAGTTGTGCAATGCTCCCTTCTAACGTCGTTTGGCAGCTGCCTGCTTTGTCCACTGCTTGCAGGAAGAGCAGCCCGTTGCAGCTACCTGGTGGGGGCTTGTAACCAGGGTGGACCAACAGCCCCCATCAGCTCCCTGCTCCCCTAAGTTCCCTGTGCTTCAGCTGCCCAGCAGACTATCAATTGCTGGCAGTTCAGCTGTCCCTCCCCCCACTGCCATGTGCTGCTCCTGCGCTCTGCCTGGGAGCTGCTCCCAGAGACTCCTGCTTGCTGTGCCAGGGGGTGGAGGGAGACTAATGTCAGGATGTCCCCCTCCCCCCTGCCGCTGCACCCCGCTTACTCCTTCTCCATATAGAGCAGGGTGGGGACACGGATGGAGAGAAACATAGAGAGCTTGGGGCAGCAGCTGCTGTCTCAACTTCCTGATCCACTTAAAAAGACAATGCACTTAAGAGTGGGTCAGCTTACTTAAAGGGGCAGTGTGCATCTCTCTCTCTCTCTCTCTCCCACACACGAGGTGTGTGTCTGTCTCTGTCTGCTATGCTATCTCCCTTCCCTTGTATTCGTGCTGCCTTATGTGAGAGGCTACAATGACAACAACATGTTAACCCTTGAGGGCTCAGTCAAGTGCTAGTTCATCATTTAGCAGCAAGGCATTCCCTGGGAAATATCCCTTGCTCTTCCACCCTCTAACTTCATCTCCTCAACCAAGCTTCACAATCATCATAGCTGTGAACAGTATTAAATTGTTTGTTTAAAACGTATACTGTGTGTATATCTATATAATATATAGTTTTTGTGTCTGGTGAAAAAAATTTCCCTGGAACCTAACCCCCCCCCCATTTACATTAATTCTTATGGGGAAATTGGATGCGTTTAACATCGTTTCGCTTAAAGTCACATTTTTCAGGAACATAACTACAACGTTAAGCGAGGAGTTACTGTAGTATATTCCTACTCCTATAGTCTTATTATTCAAGCATGGAATTTCAATCCATAGAGATTCTATAGGACAGTTTGATTCATTTAAGATTTTTACTATATTTGACTCTATGCTTTCTTTCACAAAAAGTGTCACTCCTCCAACAGCATGACTTACTCTGTCATTCCTGTATATTTTTTACCCTGATATTACTGTGTCTCATTGATTATTATGGTCCCACCAAGTTTCTGTGATGCCTATTATATCAATATCCTCATTTAATACCACGTACTGAAGTTCACCCATCTTAGACTCCTAGCATTTGTATACAAGCAGTTATAAAATTTGTCAATATTTAGTTGTCCGCCTTCATGTGATGTAATTGAATGGTACTTTTTTTTTTCATTTGACTGTTTCTCTTCAGCTCCTACCTCCTATTTTATCAACTTCTATTCTCTCTTCTTTACTAGAATATAGAGAATCCCTGTTAATAGATCCTCCCCTAAGGGATGTCCCTGTCCAAACCATGTGCTCCTCCTCATCTGTCAGCTTTCCCCAACCCTAGTTTAAAAACTGCTGTACAAAGTTTTTAACATGCCAGTAATCTGGTTCCATTTCAGTTTAGGTAGAGACAATCCTTCCTGTAAAGACTGTCTTTCCCAAAAGGTTCTCCAGTTCCTAATAAACTGAAACCTATCCTTCCGTACACCGCCATTTCATCTATGCATTGAGACCCTGCAATTCTGCCTGTTTAACCGGCCTGCGCATGGAACAGGAAGCATTTTAGAGAAAGCTGCTATGGAGGTCCTGGATTTTAATCTCTTACCTAGCAGCCTAAATTTGCCCTCCAGGACCTCTCTCCTATCTTTCCCTATGTCATCAGTACCTACATGTACCAGAACCACTAGCTCCTCCCCAGCACTGCACATAAATCTTGCTATGTGTCTCGAGAGAGCCGAAACCTTCACACTGGGCTGTCAGTTCATCATGTGGCTCTCCCCATCATCACAAACCCAACAATGACTATGCTGGACGTTAGACACTTACATATCAATAATGTTCCAGGTACTGCAAAAAAACAAAACAAAAACCCAACAATGTAAAGAAAGCATAAAACTTCAGCTTTGCTCATTGTGCTCAGTGGGAGGACCTCTGCACACAAAATATTTTAAAATCTGATTTTAAAAGGGCCAGTTGCTTGGTCACCATAGAACTGAGAATGGGAACAGTCCATGAACCCATAAAAGCCTTCTACCCTTGCAATTCCGGTGCTCCTGTTGGCCCTCTGACCTTAGAGGCTGAGATTATACTGTACATAGGAACTCAGAAGCTCAGATATCAGTGAATTTGATGAAGTGCCTTCTGGCATTTCGTTTTCATTTTGAAAAATGAATGTCTGTGGCCGGGCTTCTGTGGCCATATGAGGATTAATTCCTCTCTCTGTCTTAGCATGTTCCATTTTTTTTAATACCATCATCTTCACACGACTACTTCCAGACTTCCTTCTACTCATTCCCTCTGTGGTGACAATGTCTGAGATTTTTGATGAAGATAATGAAACACACCCGTAACTGGAACATTGCATAAAAACACATTCATTTTTGGCTTGAGTCATTCTTGTATGTGTGGGAAGGATGAGGGACAGGAAAAGAATCTTGAGCTAGCCTCTGTTAGCTCTTCCAAGAATCAGTCTTTAGCTGATAACAGGTCCTCCCTTGCTCTTCATCCACATAAAAGACTGCAGAACCCGCAAGCCCATAGAACTCTGTTCCAAAGCAGAGTGCTTTAGTCTAGTACATAGTTCAAACTAACAAACAATAGGATCTGTGTGCTTAACTGACAGACTTCACATTGGAATAGCTCCTCTTAATTTCCTAGGACCAGTGAATTCAAAGATTACTTGCAGTAGACATCCGTAGATCATTCAGTTCTTCACATAGTATTTTTGAGTGAGCAGATGGGTGCCAGAATACAGCTTAGAGAATGCAGCAGCATGGATGGCTCAAATTGCAGGGAACAGCACTGAACCATTGACCTCAGAGTCTAGAACCATCGCATGGGGAAGTCCAACCCAATAAAACAAATTACAAGTATCTGAATTAGCTTAAATATATGGACTATATGGCCATCCAGTATCTTGACAGACGAAAGGAAATATGGCTCAGTCAGTCAGTCAATGGTGCTTAACAGTAATGTGGGAGAAGAGCCCATTGCGTGAGCGGCAGACCTTCCCACAGTGGCTACAGATCCATTCGCTGGTTGGAGCACACTCTGCTTCCTGGCACGCCTGCAGGCTTCAGGCTGGGGTCTCTTATGGCTCTCCATGATGATTGCACCAGCCTTGACCTGGCTTCTCCAGACTGGGCAGGAGGCCGGGTTCTCCCAGTTGTCAGTGGGAATGCTGAATTTCTTGAGGCCTTGCTTGACCTTGTCGTTATATCAAAGTTTTGACCTTCCTCTGCATTGTGAGTGGTTCTTGAGTTGGCCATAGAGCACAGATTTTGGCAGATGATCTTGAGGCATACGTTCCTCGTGTCCCAGCCAGCGAAGGCTGTAAGTGTCCAGTGTAGTCTGCATAGACTGTAGGCCGGTTCTCTCAAGGATCTTGTTGTTAGTGATCCGTTGGTCCCAAGTGACTCCAAGGATTTTTCGGAGACGGCAAAGGTGGAAGCTGTTCAGTCTCTGCTCCTCTTTGGAGTACGTGACCCAGTTTTCACAGCCGTAAAGGAAGGTACTGAGGACACAACCCTGATAAACAGACAAGTTGTTCTTGCCTGTCTGTCAGGATGGTTATCATCTTTCGCTTTCAGGTTTGCAGTCTTTTTACAAATTGAACCAAGTGCCTCTTTGATTCCATCATAGGTACACAAAGGTCCCCTCTTTCTAAGCAGGTCTGAATCTTTTTGCACAGGTCTTGCTAATACTTCTGGGCACATTCTCTGGTGGCTTTCTGGACCGCAGTCTTAGCCTCTTTAAATATAAGAGTTCTGGACCTAGTTGGTAGTTGAAGTAAAGTTAAGTGATCTTGCTTCTTCTTTTCTATGAGTGGGAGCAGCAGATGTTCAGACCCTGTGAACCAGTCAGGGTGTTTTTCCTTTGTTATTCCAAAGACATCCTTGGCAGTAGCTAGTGTCTTATTCTTGAAATTGTCCCACAAGGTGTCAGAATCAGGGGAATCAAGTTGATCATTTTCAGACACACACTCAAGCGCACATTGAAACTGAAGTATCAGGGGGTAGCCGTGTTAGTCTGTATCTACAAAAACAACTGAAACTGAAGAAAAAAATGAATGTTTAAACTGAAACCAAATAAGATTCCCTCTGTAGCAGGTACACACTGAAGCCACTCTAGTTAAGGTTGCAAACTGTATCCATTATAGCATCCTGTTTTCCTATGCCCATAATTTTCTAAAACATTAATCTATTGGTTTGAAATTTTCCGTGCCTGGTCTTTGTCTGAACATAGGAGTTATAATACTGGGTTAGACTAATAGTTCATCTAAGCTGGTAGCTTCCTCTGACAGTGACCAGCACCAGATGTGTCACAGGAAGGAGTAAACCCTCAATAATGGGCAATAATTTGATAACAGGCAGTTAGAGGAAGTTTCTTGCTAAATCCAGTTAGTGGTTAGCATGTGTCTGGAAACAGGATCATTTATGTTGCTGAATATTTTGTAATGCTAGCTGATATAACTTAGGACATTTTTATTATCCATATAAATATCTCATCATATTTTGCATCCTACTGTGCTTTTTGCCTCAATAAAACCTTTTGCCAGTGAGGCTCACAGGCATTTTTTGAGTCTTTTTTTTTTTTATCATTTTCAAATGGATTGTCCTTTTAATTCATTGAGTAGCCTCCTTCGTTAGTGGTCTTCTGTTTTGAGAGAGTAAATGGACCTTCCTTTCAATAAATGGACCTTCCATTCAGTATTGAACTCTAAAAAAAATCTATTCAATCTCTCCTCATATAGAAAAACTTTCCATGGGTCTAATCATTTTTGTTGTCCCTCTTGGGACCATTTCTATATATTTATTTAAAAGGTTTGGCCAGAACTGAACCCAGTATTTAAGGTGTGGCCCATACAATGGGATTCTTGTACTTTCAACATTACTCTGTCTTTTTCTTGATTCAGCCTGTCACATCTTGCTTGCCATTTTGACCACCACCTCACCTAGAGCAGATGATTTCGTTAAGCTCTCAAAAATTGTGCATTGGTCTTTTTCTGAAGATAATATTTTTTGGTCTGAAAGTTTGAGTAAAAGTTTGAGTTTGAATAAAGTTCCTTTAGCCATTTGAGTTTGGAGAGGGTGAACACACATTTCCCATGTTAAAAAATTCTCACCATACTTGTTCAAAGAGAAGGCTACATTGTTAAGAACTTGACTTGGGTTGGTTTGAAAAAAAAAAGAAAATTGGTATTTTAAGAAACTTATGATCCTTTGAAAATTCCAGAGTAAGCAGGCTCTATAGAAAATATACATTCTGTTTCTAAGGACAATTGGCTGAATGTCAGAACAAATATTCAAACAATTTATTCACTTAAAATTGCTGGTTTTTTTAGCAAACAATTTAATTGATGAGTAGTATTACAGTGATTATTGAGCTGGTTGAATATTATTAAAAATTATTTGTTGAAACCTGACAAAATTGCCAAATAACATATTCACCAAATAGTTCTCAATCCAGTCTCTCAATAAACATACATAACATGGCACATACTCTGTGTGCACATGCATCTCAGAAGGTGCACACTATTAAGCCAGAGTCAGAGGTAGCTACCAGAATTGGCCATAGGGTTTCTTCTGCAATTGCACCTTGAGGGCTCTTAAATAAGAGTGATTGAAAGTCAGGAGTAATCATTTGATAGACTGGTGCCTATTTGTATCATTATTGAATTCTCCTTCTTAAGAATGATTGGAAATCAGCTGTTTGAGAGACTGCTGCATATTCGCCAGCTATATGCCCCCCTTGTTGTCCTCCTGAAGTGTATTTGTGTTGTTTATGCGAGTCAAAGCCCCAATAGCTCCTGTCCTACTCCCCATCTTCCACTATCTGATTTCTCTTTAATGGCCTGGGGATTGTATTGCAGTAATTCTAGTGTGCCCAGCAGTGTGGCCATAAGTGGCTGTATCTGACCCAGAACAGCCCAATAAGACAGCATGGTCTCTTGTCGTTCCTCCCTTCTCTCCTCTTCCCTAGTCTCTTCTGGGCTCCATGTGGCTCAGTCTTTGAGCTGCCACTTTCAGACTATTTCAGGGAGGCTTCTTTTTGCCCTGTCCCAAATCCCTGTTTAACAACGGTGGCTGCTAGGCTACCAACCATGGAGCACCTACAGGTGTATTACACCGTTGGCCCTCGCCCCAAATACGTAGCTTCTGTGACTCTCTCAACCTGTATTTCCAGAAGATCCCTGGAAGGGCCCTGCTTATTTACCTCCTTGAAATCCCTATTTACAAAAATGACTCTCATGGCCGGAACCCCAATCCATTGTCTCTGTAGGAGCCGAGAAGTCATGTCTTGTCCAGTTCCGTGTTTGCCCAGTTAACTGCCTTACTTGTAACGGACCATTACTATGGGAATACTGGGACATAGTTGCTGGTCTTGGAAACTCCTTGTAGCATGAGGTAAACAGGCAGACACAGAGCACAAGTGTAAAGAATTACACAACGATTTAATTGAACTCCATTTTTCTTAACAACTGCCTTGAACGCAGACATTCAGTCCTATCATGGTGGCCATGGAGTCAACTACTGATGTCTTCAGGACCTTCATTTGGGAGAAGTGTTCAGGAAACTGTTCACTTTTGCTTATTATTTTATCATTCTGGGCCAGCTGTACAAAGTGCTGATCCACTCATTCATTCAGTTTATGAATTAGATTCACTTCCACTCACATCCTTCTGCCTCCACCTTGTTCCGGAGTAATTAATATTTGTTATTCCACCACCACTGGGTTTCTGGGGAACAAATGGCCTGGAAGATACATAGTACAGAGAAGTCACTGCAGTCACAAGCTTCCTGGAAAAGTGGCAGTATAGTGTCAATCTTCAAAATAGGGATACCAGCCAGGGGAGGGAGTCAGTCAGGCTGAAACAGTCGTTAGAGCACAGCGCCTATAGGAGGTCTGCTGCCTGTAGGAGGAGATGGGGTTAAATTGAACAATGGTGCCATTCTACACATGCAGTCTGGTTAGTCAAGATGCATTACCATTATGGAATGGAAAATATTAGGAATGTTTGGGTATGTTAGTGTAATATTAGCCTGTTCTTGGCACTGGCAGCCAAGATGATCTCACCGGAAACCATGTCCATGTCCCAGTGGGTACTGACCAGTTGAGGTATTTGGTAAACTCCTTGGCTTAAGTTTCTTTCTTGGTAGTGTTTGTTTTCCCCTCTTATCACCTACCTGACATGTTGCCCTCTTAGTTTTGCCTGCTGTGGCAGTGCTTCAGATACTATCACTCACTGCTGAATAGCTAGTGCAAATTAAATCAACTTGTGAGAGGGACAGGGGAGAACTTCCCACTCATCCTTGATTAGTTCTCTCCATTTGCTCATTGCCCCAAAAGAGCCTGAAATGCCAGGGAGCATTCCAGGGTCAGAGGGATTTTTTTTTTTAAATTTAGTGCTGATGAAAGTTGCCACAGAGACTATCCCTTGTATAGCCATTGTGCTGACAGCTGCAGCGTACAGGCTGCTCCACACCACCCCTCTCCTTGACCTGGAAAAGCTGTGAAGGTAGATTGGCTTCCAGGCTGATTAAGTTTTTGTTTCATGAGATTGTCAATTGGTGTCCACCTCTCTACTATAAACTGGGCTGAGACTGCCAGTCCATTTCACATAGGCCAGTGGTTCTCAACTAGGGCTACACGTACCCCTGGGGGTATGCAGAGGTCTTCCAGGGGGTACATCAACTCATCTAGATATTTGCCTAGTTTTACAATAGGCTACATAAAATGTGCTAGTGAAGTCAGTACAAACTAAATGACTTGTTTATACTGCTCTATATACTATACACCGAAATGTAAGTACAATATTTATATTCCAATTGATTTATTTTATAATTATATGGTAAAAATGAGAAAGTACGCCATTTTTCAGTAATAGTGTGCTGTGACACGTCTGTATTTTTATGTCTGATTTTGTAAGCAAGTAGTTTTTAAGTGAGGTGAAACTTGGGGGTATACAAGACAAATCAGACTCCTGAAAGGGGTACAGTAGTCTGCAAAGGTTGAGAGCCACTGACATAGATTATCAAGCAGCCATCAAATGATTACAGTTTTCAGGAACTGTGGATTGGATTAGAGTCGAAACAGCAATCTAAGGGTGGAAGACTCTGTAACCCATGAGCAGTCCCTTCTGCCACCTAGTACAACAAGCTTCTGAGGAAAATTACAAGGAAACTACTATGAGATTAATCTAAGAAGGAGCTGGCAAGTCAGACATGCAGTCAGAGATGTGAATAGGTGCAGAAAGGGGCGAGGAGGCTGTCAAATATGTTTTCAATCCATCTGAACAGGTGGCTGTTGGATTATAGCAGTTGCTGGTGCATTTGTTTAAGATACGGACAATGTTCGCTGTTCCTTTAGTGTGAGAATGAGTCAGGAATGAATGCAACACAGTTATTGCAGGTGGCAAGGCAAGGTTCAAGCAGTGTGTAATTCTAATACCCTCCAAGCCCGTTTCCCTCCGTGAGCTATGAGCTGGTGGAACATATGATAGGCTTCATTTATATTCCCAAGCAGCTGTGGAGTCCGTGTCCCTCAGCAGGGAGCTGGGCATGAAATACATTTGGAATGGCTCTAGCTTGCGGTTTTTCCCTTCTCATGAACCGCCCCAGCTCCTTTCTCTTGCTTTGTCTTCTGTCTCGCTCCAGGTTATGCTCCCGTCACTGGTATGTGCCACCCTCTACGCAGTTGCACTCTCAACCATGAGGATGGATTCTCCTCAGCATTCGTGGTTGCCCACGAGACCGGCCATGTGTAAGTCATTGGAGGAGACAGTTGGACATTTTATCTTTTTTTTTTTCATCATTGCACGGTGGCTCAGCAGGGTGTTTAGTCCCCCCAGGCTCAGCATTGCCATGTGCAGTGGACTTGCTGATGTATGAAAAGTTGTGATGTGATGAAATAATGGCCCTCCAAGTTACTAACATTGCTGCTAAAATGGGCAAATACAGGAGTGAATAAATCTCTTTGTAGTATAGTAAGTGCAGCAAGCAACTTAAAGGCAATCTCTGCCATAGAGTTTACAGTCTACATATCTGCACATCTTAGAATCTGTCACCTTTGTACCAGAATGAGTCTGGAAATTGGATGTCTTTGGATGTTGGGTTTTGTTTCTAAATATGAACTGTAGGTGGAGGTGCTGTAAAGTGGGCAGAAACATAAAATCTCACCTGCTACTCATGTATAGATGTAAATCATAACCTCCAAAGACCTTTAATTACCAGACACATTCTGGTATGTACAAGTGCTCCCAGGTTGTCTGACTGCTTCTCCTGTGGATACAACAGCCTCTCAGTCGAGAACAGAGTGATTCAAGGGGCTGTAAGAGGGAATAATGGGATGGAATCAAGAATAGCAATATTTGGTGTCTACAGAAGGAAATATTTCCAAAAGTGAGAAACACTAGGCTCTGGACAAAGTGATAGAAAGCCCTATTGCTTGAATAATTTCAAACTAGACTGGACAAACATTCTGTAAAATATTGTAATGAACAATCTTGATATGAATAGACCTCTTCCATCTCATTTCTGTTCTTCTGTTCTTCTCAGGAATGCTAATGGGTGTATGAATATGTATTCAATGGCAAAAAACAATCAACGTACATTAATGCAGAGTTACGGTTGCTTGGTGGTATGTCATCTTGCAGAATGCTGACTTGAGCAAAACTCAAACTTCTGAAAATCAGGAAATGCAGAGTCAAGGTTGCCTATGGAACCGTAACTCTTCCGTCTTTCAGCAATGCGCCAATGTGCCCCGTTAACACACACATCTTTACTTTGCCAACCCCAGAAATGTACAACCTCTTCACCTCCTTTTATATATCCATTCAGTGTCTCTCATGGGATTCCATATAGCACTATTGGAGGATAAAATAAAAAAAAAAAAAATCTGTGCCACTTACCCTCTGTTCCCCTGGACCTGGCAGTAGCCAATGGGAATTGTTTACATACACTCCAGCTGCAATCAGTGTGTTAAGTTTCATGGGCAATCTTAACTTTGCATTTTCTGGTTTTCAGACGGTTGAGTTTTTCTCAAGTCAGCATTCTGAAGTTCCTCTAAAGGAAAAATTCCCAGACTGAAGCCTACAGGCCAAATGTGACCAATAAAGTTCTGCCACAAGGTCTGTGTCTGTGCTCACGTTTAGAATTGGTGTGTAGCAGGCAGACAGTACATGTTCCATCAAAAAATGTTCCTTGTTTAACTCTGAAGGGGCTGTTAGGATCAAAATGGAGCATTATCTGCTAGGACCTGTAGTGTCTGCAATCCTTGAATTTCTAGCACATCACTACTCAGGATCTCAGCCGTGAAAAATTTAGAAGCCTCTTCTATAAGTTCCTGTCTTGGACAAAGACTTTTCTTGTGCCTCTGAGTTGAGCCTGAGCCATATCCTAGAGGCCGGTTCATAGTTCTAATAGCCATAGCTGGTAAGTTCAGTTCCTTGCATTTTATTCCTGCTCTGTCTCTGTGCAGACCTGCACTCTTACTGGTGCTGGAATTGCATGGAATGCTGGAAAAGGGACAACTATTGGTCCAACCAGTGGAAGAGACACAGTGAATATGCCTCCTTCCTCATCCAGTTAAATAGAGGCTTTTAGAGGAAATGTCCTTATTCAAAATGCTACTGATAACTGTCTATCTGGCATGTCCCTTTGGAACACAACTCACAGGCTTTTTTAACAGGTTAGGTATGGAACATGATGGCCAGGGGAACCGGTGTGCAGATGAGACCAGCATGGGGAGCATTATGGCACCACTGGTGCAAGCTGCATTCCACCGTTACCATTGGTCCCGATGCAGCAAGCAGGAGTTGAACCGATACATACAGTAGGTCAATTTCAACAACTATGATTTAGACTAGCTAGTCTATGTTTTTATTGTACAAATGAATGATTGCATGCATTTGTATGAGCTGGCGTATGCATGGAAGAATGAGAGTGGAAGCATCGTATTGCAAAGATACATTTGAATAAGGAAACCAAAACCAAAAAGAATCTTGTGCAGCAGACACAATATAAACTTTGTCTTAGGGCCTTAACTCTGGTTTCTGAACCCCGACCTTGAAAGATAGTGCTTGCTTTAGCTTCCCAGTTAATTCTCCCTTTCCTTTAGTGATATAATGAATTGCACTGACAAGCCTCTGTTAATTTTGTGCTATGGACTGATGATCATTGTTGAATAGGCTCAGAACATACCATACTCAATACATGAAAAAACATATTGGAGGGAGAGCTCCTGGGCTTCTCCAAAGATCATGTTCATATCTTCATTGAAAAATGTTTATGTGAAAGTGACTTTTGGTGAAATGACCCTTATGATCACCTGGGCTAGGTCTTGCCATTCAGAAACACACTAGAAAAATATGTGACCTTCTCCACGTGACCTGCCTTAACAAATCAGGTTCTTACTCAATGGACTGTGCAAATAGTAGCCTGAAAAAAGATGCAGATATCACTGAAGCTGAAGTTCACAAAAAGTTACACACACACTTCAAGTGAATCATTGCTATTTTGAGGAAACATCAAAGCTGATATTAAGTAATTTTGCAGTTTGAGTTGAGCAGTTCGCATGTTTCTATCTGCAATGCCCCTGCCTATCCTTTAGACTGGCCAGTGTTCTGCATCTTGCAGAGAGTGTAACATCCCAGTAAGTTGTGCATTTGTTTGAAGTAAAATTGAAAAAGAATTACCGGAGGGACAGATTTATAACCAGCTGAATCTAGCCAGGATTTGGTTGCATTTCAACCTGTTTATTTTGGGCAGGAGAAGTAGCAATAAATCCTGGACTGGAATCTTCTGATCACCTTGAATGTGTTGTGACAACAGCACCTATTGCTAATGTAGAGTTTTTCCTTGACAGTGACAGTTAGGCACCTGGTAGTGAACTTGCTGGTTCTTCACTCCAAGGGAGGAGTTGTCAGCTAGTGATGATGAACACCACCAGAGCTGTTGTAGCGGAGACAAATTTTTTCTAGGAGGGTGCTGCTCCCAGCCTGTGAAGTGGCTTTGGTGGAGGCCATGCATCATCCTCTCCTAGCTGATGGAAAAATGCACATGGTGGTGGTGGCTAATGTAAGGGTTGTGGGGGATAGTCAAGAGAGTAAAGATATCTTAATGTAGGGGGGTCAGGGAAATAGGTAAAACCACAAAACAATAAAGAAGAAAGGTGTGGAAAAAGAGTAAATTTTGCAACATTCAACCCAACTTTGTCTTTACCTGATGTCACTCCAGTTCCTATGACTGCCTGCTAGACGATCCCTTTGAGCATGAATGGCCCAAGTTACCAGAGCTCCCGGGAATCAATTACTCTATGGATGAACAATGCCGCTTTGACTTCGGCGTGGGTTACAAAACATGCACAGCTGTGAGTATTGCTCCTATTAATAGGGTCTGGATTTTTTCTCTTTCTCTTGCTGTAGAATGAAAGGAAGTCCCCCTCAGTGATAGAGTGTGCTAAGGAGGCAGTGGGAGGGGGGGTTGCGTAGTGGTTCTGTGGGCCAAGTGTGAAATAGTCCTGGGTTTGGTAGCATCTTGCGATGTCTCTGGTCATTGTCTGGCGTGGTTTATTTAGCCACCAAGAGGATTTGGGTGGAGGGACTGGCTCCAGTCTTTTTCTTTCCCGCCCCTTCACCAGATTGGATCAGAAGTGATAGCACCCTGGAGGATGACTGCATCTTCTTTTTGCCCTGATGGAAGAGCTGCAACAAATTTCTGGACTGGGGGGTTAGAAAAGTGACTTCAAAACGAAGGAGCTAGGATTGTCCACATTCAGACTGTAGGAGAGGGAAGGGGTCCAAGTGGGTTAAAAACAGTTGTTTGAAAGAAGAGATGCTCTCAGCTCCACTTCAAAACTAATTTCATGAAGTTGCTTCTGCCCCCCTGGGGCCCGAGTCTCTGCAATGGGAAAGGTTCAGAGTTCTTGAGTCTACCTGCTCTCTCTCTCTTACATGCTCATAATTTCAGGTTGGGAGTGGATGAGGCTGTTAGACTATCTACCCATTAAAATAACAGCAGGGCTCTTGTTTGCTTCACAGTTCAGAACCTTTGACCCTTGCAAGCAGCTGTGGTGCAGCCATCCAGATAACCCTTACTTCTGCAAAACCAAGAAAGGGCCCCCCTTGGATGGGACCGAATGTTCATCAGGCAAGGTACCTGTGGTAGTGGGCAGGATACAGACTGGATTCACTATTACTGGGAAATAGACATGACCCTCATCATAATGGTACATTCAAAAATGTACATGCACATACATGCCAAAGCATGCAAATGCACTGATACATGCACAGATATTTACTTACAAGTGCACACACTGACTCACACAGATCCAAACACGTGCACACACTGAACGTACACTGTATGCTGTAAGAAAATTGTAAGTCATACTTAAATTACAGGCCTGGGGAAAAGAGGAACGATAGTCTCATGCATTTTGAAAAGCATATCTCTTTTTTTACATCTGCTCTGTACCATATGTTTTATTCAGAAAGATTGGAATGGCCCATTCCTTTAGAGACAACAGTGAGCCTTTGAGAGAAGCGTCCATGCTAAGGATTACTGTATAATAACTCAGTCATAATCATTTCCACTTATGTGCATTCAACATTTTCCTCACTTAAAAAAGTACAGTTATTGTTGTTTTTTCCCTAATTATCCAATACATCTATGTTCAGACAAGGGCTTTTCTTCCTTACAGACCATCTGCTCCGGCTGCTCGGTTCTAAAGTGAAGCCGCACTGTTTGCTAACTTTGTGATGTTACAGTTAATGCCATGGCAACAGGCTATGATGTCATAAATTCATGATTATGACTCCATCACAGGATCTGTCTACTTCAGGGTTTCCTATAATGTTCGTTACCACAGTATGCAAGTGCCAATGAGTCAGAAAAGCAACTGGAGCGTGGGACTCAGACATAAGGTCCCAGAGGCAATGACAGCAGCAAACTTTGCATTTTGAAGATGCTGCCCCCAAAATAGACTTATTTGAAGGGGGTGGAGGGGGAATCTGGATATAAAATGTTTAGATGTTGTAGGATGAAGCTTCCTATTCCACATCATACCAACATTTGAGAATGAAATCTTTTCACAATGGATGAATGTGTTTAAAATAATGAGCAATTTCTAATAACTTTAAAATAAGTCACAGTGATCTCACACAAGATATTGCCTTATTGAACGGCTTGTCCTTAAATGAGCCCTGTCTAGAACTTCTAAAATCAGGTTGTTAATGTGTCTGTGCACGTTACATATAATGGTGGTGAAAGGTGCCGAAACTGAAACGCCTGGAGACTGAAATCCATGGTTTATTCACACAACGGGGATCGCATGGGTAGCAGTGGCATCATCCTGCCAGTGTTTCTCAACGCTGACCACGAGCTGTCGCTTCTAGAGGTGAAAGATAGTTTAGTCTCCAGACCAGTTCATTTCCCTTCCTCTCTCCTGTGGCTGCCAAAAAGGGTCTAGTTCAGGGGTAGGCAACCTATGCTTCTGCATTTTAATTTAATTTTAAATGAAGCTTCTTAAACATTTTAAAAACCTTAATTACTTTACATACAACAATAGTTTAGTTATATATTATAGACTTATAGAAAGAGACCTTCTAAAAACGTTAAAATGTATTACTGGCACGTGAAACCTTAAATTAGAGTGAATAAATGAAGACTCGGCACACCATTTCTGAAAGGTTGCCAACCCCTGGTTTGGTTAATGCCAGTTGTGGTGGTGGTTTGGGGCTATGAATCCTTGTCCACTGGGATCTGGACTAAGACGACCAACCCATTTAAAAAAAGGCCCTTGTAGAGACAGCTCCATGTCCCTACCTGGGCTGGATTTGAATTGGGGGACTAGATGTGAAAGCCTGTGCACTGTATCAAATTATTTGTTATTATTACAGTAGCACCTACTGATCAGGGATCCATTGTGCCCAGGCGCTGTACAGACACAGACTAAGAGACAGTCCTTGTCCGAGGAACTTAACAATCTAAATAGAGAGGAAAGACAAAGGATTGCAGAGGAAACTGAGATGAAGTGACTCACCTAAGGTCATACAACTGTCTAGTGGCAGAGCTAGGAATATAGCCAATCCTGCTAAAATGCTTATTTGTTTTATTATCCCTATTTTATTGCCTCCTAACATTCCTTTTCCTAGTGGTTGGGACCTTTTCAGTTTGGCAAATATTTTTGGACATGATTTGTCAAGAAGCAAGCCAACTTTTTTATAAGTTACCAAATGCCTTCAAGATAAGGCAAGTCAGAGAATCATAGGGTTGGAAGAGACCTCAGGAGATCATCTAGTACAATCCCCTGCTCAAAGCAGGACCAATCCCCAACTAAATCATCCCTGCCAGTCATTTTCTATTCAAAATAACATTTTCTCCTTAAAGGATCAGATCCTGAAATTCATACTTAGTTTTTACTGTAGCAAAATTCCCACTGATTGCAACAAGAGTTTTGCCTGCAGAAGGGCCAAGGAAGCGCTTTGGCTGAATATTCTTATTTGATATCCTAAAGAACTCAAAACTAAAAATCCAGAAAATGTAGAAAGCTGCTGAATATTGAATGCAAACACAGTTATCCTGCCTCATATGCAGACTACAGCACTAATAACAGGGGTTATTGACATCATCAATGCAGTGCATGCTGGAGTTTCTGAACAGATAGAAAGTTAACAGTTGAGGGAAAGCCAAGCCACAAACCCAAAAAACAGTTTACATAAAAAAGGATCTTAAAGGGCATCTCTCGCATATGAATAATCTAATGATGTGTGTTTGTGCATTCAACGGCTTCTAGCAAGGTTTGTGCATTCACAGGTAACAAACTTGAACTTGTCCTCCTGCGCTTTCTGCCTTTGTCTCTAGAGCAGTGGGGCAAACATAGGATATTGTCATGAATAAACAGTGGCCATTGTATCAAGTATCGGGGGTAGCCATGTTAGTCTGTTCCTACAAAAACAACAAGGAGTCTGGTGGCACCTTAAAGACTAACAGATTTATTTGGGCATAAACTTTCGTGGGTAAAAACCTCACTTCTTCAGATGCAACACAGTGGCCATTGTGTTTTTCAGTTTCTCAGATACAAAGAGACCATTTAAAACAAAACAAAACCAAACTCCAAAACAAACCAGATTCAAGACCCTCAGCTGGTGTAAATCATGATATTTCCTCCTTCAGTTGAATTATGCTGTTTTACTCCAGCTGAGGATCTGGCCCTATATATTTACCAACTAGAGGATATTCTTCATCAGTTTGTAGCAGTTCTAAGGAAAGTCAAATTTTGAGCCTCAACTGCTTGACAATGTTCCTCTGAAGCATTATAGACTATTAGTCCTGGCCGCAGAGTAATTCTATGCTCTTGTGGCAAAGCCACTGGATTTGGATTGCTTCACTGTCTGTTTAAATGCGAAGCTGAGGAACACGTGCCATTCACGCTGCAGGATCTGTGGGATACACCCTCCGGTCAGCAATAATTAGATGCAGTGTATCAAGCCCAAAACCAAAGTCAACAAAACTATGGCTCAGGTCCTGAGGTGCTGTGCTGCTACTTCACTGTTGTAATCTGGGCATGTAGCTAGCACAACCAACCCCAGGGTGCCAGCATAATGGGTGTGGCTGAGCGAAAGGAGGCATGGCTAAGACATCTCTATATTCCTCCAGTGCTCCTGGTGCTGTATGTGCCGCTTAGAACCATTGGCAACCGTAACTTAGAGCAGCCTTTGCACCCCTTTCTGAACTGAGCTATGTGCTCTCTGGCTGTAGCTGAGGTTCTGGACCCAGGCAATTTTCATGGAGACAAATCTCTGTTTTATGGGAGATTTTGTTATAACATTTGTTACTGAATTTTGTGTTTGTGAAAGTGAGAAGTTTGTTGCACATGTGAGAACCAAGCAGAATAGAGGCAAATGCTGTGCAAGCTCTGCCAATGCACCTCAGTCCTGATCTGTGATGTCCTTTGCTATATTGGTCCTGGGACACAGAGAGCTGTACCTGTGCAGTGAACCCTGCCAATCCATTCCTAGCTGTCTTCTGAGCAGAAGTTTTACCTAATGTGATATGAACAAATGGGAACTAGGATGAAACCACCAAACCCAGCTCACTTTCACTGGTGACCTATGTCAGGTTTTGAATTTGGCTCTCTGGAGGTGATAGGCTAGTTCATTAGTCCACTCCTCACCACAGGCCCCCGAGACCTTTCTTTATTACTTTAAGGTTTCATGACTTCACAGTCACCACTGTCTGTCATGTCCAGCTGACCAATAGGAGTGGGAGACCTAGATTCCAAACCATGTTGTTAAGCTGGGTGTCCATGTGGCTATAGAATCTCTCTCCTCACTAACACTGGACAGTTATGAAGAGGCAGGTGTTCCGGTAACCCCTGTTTCTTCTCCTGTTCCAGTGGTGTTTCAAGGGTCACTGCATCTGGAAGACTTCAGAGCAGCCTTACAGCCAGGATGGCAGCTGGAGTTCCTGGTCCAAATTTGGCTCCTGCTCCAGGACATGTGGGGGTGGGGTGCGCTCCCGCAGCAGGAACTGCAACAACCCACCGTAAGTTTGGCCTTCTGCTAATTCTCTTAGTCCTTGCCGTATTGAAAGTGGCAGAGAACAAGGGCCTCCTCCTTCTTCCTCCAGTAGGTCAGTCACAAGGAAGGTGAGAGTGTTGTTCTGGACAGTTGAGTGTAAGCTGGAGAGAGGAAGGGCCATGCCTAAGCACCACAGCACTGAGTGTCAGAGCATTAAAAGGAACTCTCCTTCTCAGAGCCTAGCAAGCTTTAGGGATATGCTTGTTCATCCTTTCTTCACTTTGGCTGCTATAAATCATGGGCATCTCTTATGGTCAGATATGTAAGATGGGATTGTCAAAGGAGCCTGAGGGAATTAGGCTCTTAACTCCCTTCGGATTTGTTTATCCTACTCCCTCAGGCTCCTTTGAAAATCCCAGCTGTAATCCCTAAATTTAAACGCTGAGCTACAATTCATTTAACTCCTTCTCTCCACATGCACCTAATAGGATTGAAGCTTGACATAATCAAACTGAGCCGGTCACCTTCCTTTAACCCAGAGGAGCACTAACAACAAAGAAGCACTGTCAAGGCAGATGGGCTCCAAATCGATCAAACCCAGCTTCTTGGCTCAGTGACCTGGTGATAGCAGCTAGCAGTGATGGCAATACACGTGCACTTTGTATCACTTCATTGCTCTTATATGCTGGCAGGGGACAAGAATCCTAACCTGTGAGCCATGTGTGCTCACATGGACCTTCAAAGTAGCACAAAGTTGGTAGTGATAGGTATGGATTGTGGGCTCACCAGCTTTCACTGTTACTTTGGTGCTTTAAATGACTAACCTAATATAAATGACAGGTTTCAGAGTAGCAGCCGTGTTAGTCTGTATCCGCAAAAAGAACAGGAGTACTTGTGGCATCTCAGAGACTAACAAATTTATTAGAGCATAAGTTTTCCTAGACTACAGCCCACTTCTTCGGATGCATACATGTGTTTGTCCTTTAACATGATGGTAGTCTGGACTGGATTGTGGGGAAAGTCAGTCAAGTGAAGAGAAAAAGGTATTTCACAGAGACCTGTGGACAGTGTTTCTAGAGTTAAAGTTTTCATGGGACCTCATGCCATTGTACTAGGACATCCAGGCTTCAGAGAGGCAGTCATGAAAGCCTCCCTCACACACAATCCCAAGTAGAACTGTGCTGTGTCAGGTCTGAGTACCCCTTTCTGAAATAGTTTCAAAAGTCTTTATCCCCCTATTTATTTTCTAGTCCGGCCTATGGTGGGCGCCATTGCCCAGGTGCCATTTATGAGTACCAGGTCTGCAATACTGAAGAGTGTCGTGGACCCTACGAAGATTTCCGTGCCCAGCAGTGTTCTAAGCGTAACTCTTATTATACCCACCAGAACGCCAAACACACCTGGCTTCCTTATGAGCACCATGATGGTGAGTGGAGACCGCCCATTCGGCCAGGCAGTGCTCGTGTAGTCATTGACCGGACTTCTGTTTGCTTTGTGGGCTGCATATGTTCCCTGAGGACCATTCAGAAGAGTTTGGATAGGCTACAGTATGGCAATGGGGATAGCTCTTTCTTTGGACAGTTCTGGGATTGGTCCTGAGTTACTTGTGACCTGTATATATTTTTTTCCTTGCTATTGGAATGACACTGCTGCCACTGTTTGCCTACTGTAGTGGCTCCTACAGGTGTACGTGATTATGCCTTTCACGTTGCAAGGACACTATCAAAGACCCCCCCACGGAGCTGTCATTTAAAGAGAAAAAATTGAATTGGGTTTTATGTGACATCTTTCACGCTTGTATGATCTCAGTGCTCTTTAAAGAGAAAAGCTCCATATTCCATCACCAGCCCTTCAGGTTCCCCAAAATCACTTTCCCTTACCTACAGAAGCCTATGCTGAGGGTTTCCATTGCGAGCACTAAGAACATCACCAGCACCTGAAATACAGCAGGAAAATGCTCTTTGTATTATATGTGATACTGTCAATAATTGCAGGGGAAATAAAACCTCTGCATCTAGATCTAGGCAAGCAGGAGGAGCAAAACTGATTTTCATGTGCCACTGGTATTGGTTAATGCAGCCCATAAGTTGCTCTGACCTACATCAGGGCCAGGGACAGTGAAGACAAACCAACAGAATCAGGGAGCCATAACCAGTGCTTTGATATCTCCCCCACTGTCTTTCACCATTAGGATTTTTGATGCAGGAGAGAATCTGCTGTTTGTTTTAAACATACATTTATCTATCTGCACTTTTTTAGGTTGGATTTTTGTCACTATTTTACAGTCTTTTCATAACGCTGTGTTGCTTTACACAGCTGGATGATATGTTGTATTTGTAGCTGTTGTGGGACAAATTCTGTCCTCAGATATGCACAACTCTCATTGAATTAAAGGAATCAAGTGATTCTGTAGTACCAGCTGACTCAATGTGTTTGTAGTTGTGAGGATGTCACAGGGACTTGCACGTGGATATCTGCAGGCAGAATTTGGTGTTTCACTACATAAACAATCATTTCAGATTTCAACAAAGTATGAAAACAGCTTGCCCAATCATGTACTTAGATCATTTAATTTGCTCTGCCAGAGTCAAATCTTAATATGTTGTGGTTAACATCCACCTCCCTAAGTTTGTTGTAAGAGAATATGGAGTACCGAATGGCAAATGTAGGAGGGACTTAGAGACAAGAAGGGAATGGCTCTTGAGAATATTCTAATTCAAGATAGCAAGTTCCTCTTATTAAGATATTTTGTATTGACTCCACTATGTTTCCAGGAACATGGGTTTTTCAATGTTTATTTTGCCGCAGATGCTCAGAAGTGTGAGCTGATTTGTCAGTCAGAGGAAACAGGAGATGTGGTGTTCATGAACCAGGTGGTTCATGATGGTACCAGATGCAGCTACAGAGACCAGTACAGCGCCTGTGTTCGGGGAGAGTGCGTGGTACGTATGTAACTAATCGGGTCTGGCAGTTTTTGCTTGTCCTCTATTCAAATGAGAGGAAGAGAGAGAGAAAACAAGCACAAACATTTCTGGACTCAGTGGAATCTTAAACATTTTACATTTTTCATTGACTTTTCCATAGGAATCTAAAATTCCTTTCTAAACCAGAGCACTGTGTGAAGAGTAAATAAAGGTTTAGGTAGACTGTTATTTACCCAGGCTTCCCTGGCACTCACAATGGTAGAGAAGAGGTGTGTGTATGTGTGTGTGTAGGAGGCAATTCATGTGCATTCAACTAGCAATGTGTGGAAGCCCGTTAAATACTTTCCTCCAAGTTCTGTTTTATTATGTCACACTGTTTTCATAAACAGAGAATCAAGGGTGCCAGTTGAGAAGTGGCTGATTATACTGGTGGATGGTCTAAGACTTCCATCCAAAGTTGGCATCCAAGGCTGCACAGTTCACCCCTATAGACTCTTTCTGAGGGATGTAGGGGGACTTGGAGCTACCAGGTGGTGGTCAATTGTAGCAGAGAATTGAAGCAGGACAACCCTAGCACCATAAAAGAAGTAGGGCACATGATATCAGATCCATCTCCCCATTTGTCGTGGGGAGTGACTGCTAGTGAGAATGATTCACCAGCTGACAGACTTTTTTGTGAGGGTTTGTGCTGGAAAGTCACTACCATCCTCCCCTGCCATACACATCTGCACTGCTGTCATACTGCTGTAAGACTGGAGGGTGGCTAAAGCCCAGCACAAGCTACGAGGTGTGATGCCTGCCTTGCATTTTGAGGCTCTACATATGTGACCTTTTTTAAATCTCTTTCTCTCCCTCTTTGGTGACAGCATGTTGGATGTGACAAGGAAATTGGCTCTTTGAAGCAGGATGACAAATGTGGTGTTTGCGGGGGTGACAATTCCCACTGCCGGACGGTGAAAGGGACTTTCATCAAATCCCCAAAGCAGCCAGGTGAGAGTCTGGCCCGGGAGTAGGGGAAGAGTATTCATATGTTGGAAGTGATTGCTTTAATGCACCTTTGCACGTAACAAATATAATCCATCTGTGGGCTGAAACCTACTCTTAGTTCTGCTTGTGTAAACCTATTCTAGAGTATCTCTGTTGAAGTCCATTGGAATTACTACAGATTTACATAGGTATTGCTGAAATGAGAATTTGGCCCTACAGATATAAGTACAACTACATCACTTCTCGGCTCTCTGAGCTGTGGCACAAACGTAGTAGTATTTATTTGTATTATTATAATGCCTAGGAGCCCTAGTAATTGACGAGGACCCCATTGTGAGAAGCACAGTACAAACACAGAACAGGAAGACCATTAGAGTGATATTGCTGCTGAAATGAAGGCCATGTCTTTCTAGCCAGCAGTGTATCCACAGGCTCAGAATGCTTGCTTATGTTGGCTCTGGCCAATTGCACAGTACTTAACAGGCTATTACATACAGGTTTTGCATTTTGAAATTAAAACAAAATACTGAGAAAGAAGACTAGACCTTTGCCTTACTCTGCAGACCTTTGGCAAACAAAACGAAAGCCCAGAAATTTGATGTCCAAGTGCTGGTTGTGTGCTCAGATATGATGGTCATCAGGTAGCGTATCTTTACTGACTTCATTGGTGCTCTGCTGGTTGATATTACCTAAGGATATGCCCTCTATAACTGCCAAAGTGATAGCTCCCAACTGTGCTTGGTCTTCTGTTGATTGAGCAAGGACCCAATCATTTAGTCAGTTAATTACAACAGCTTATTTGTGGTATCTATTTCTTTCTGCCTATCTATTATCTGGCTATTTATATGATTCAAGCTATTGCATCACCAGGCTAGACCAATGCAGTGCACTGTAGGAGAAGACTATCCAGAAGTTACAGTTCTTACAGCACACAGTGGATTACCTGCTACACCACACAAACTGGCACAACTATATCACACCACTCCTTTTCCCTTTGTGCCAGGGGCCTGATCCAAAGCCCATTGAAATCAGTGGAAGAAGTCCCATTGACCTCTGTGGGGCTTGGATCAGGCCCTGGTTGCCTATTGAGTTCAAGGTTGTGGTCCTCATCTAAAAAGCCCTTGATGTGCTGGGGCCAGGCTATCTCAGCTACAGCTTCCCAGTCTGTGCCCACGTATGGCAGCTTCATTTAGCTGACAGAGTCCAGGGTGTACCTTGTGAAGGTTATGGAGCTTGCTTGTGTTGTAGATCAATCAGCCTGAGCCCCCAACCTTGCCAACTTCAGTGCATGTTGCAAGACGTACATCCTCATGTAGGTGTTTTGCTAACAGATGGGTGGGATCACACTGATGCCACTTGGAGTCTGATCCCTCAAGACACTATGAAGGAAGTGAGAAAAGAGAGAGAGCTTTGCTGAGGGCAGCGCTTTGCATAGGAGATACTACAGTATCTTTAGCAATCCATGTGAAAATAATGTCTGTCTATTTACCTAAACTCTCACAGGGGTTAGGAGTAGGACACAGTAGTGGAAAGGCAAGAGCCTTTCTAGAGAAATGTGGTGTTGCAAGAAGGGAGAGATGTGATAGGAGCAAGGAAGAGTGCAGGGGGTAGCCACAGAATGCTGGGAACCTGACCAGGAGATGAGAAGGATCATGCAATACTTTTGCATGGGTGGGATCATCAGAAAGAGAAAGATAGGAAGCTGGAAGGCTCTCATTGAAGTAAGATTTAGGGAGAAGAAGAGGAGCCAGGAGGCTCTTAGGCAAATCTTGGGGGGGTTTCAGGAGAGAAAACAGGGAGTTATGAGAGAACTGCAGAATGGGAGGGAAAACAACTCATGTTCATATACATTCCAGATAAGAATCCACATTTTTGGATGATTATCTGAATTGAATCACTGGATCTTTTGAATTTGACCCATAGTTAATAAAAACACAGATTTCCTGTTAGCTCAGTAAACTGCCTTCTAGTGCTTTACTGTATTTAGTATCTGCATAATTGGATAGGGGCTGATCTTGCAAACACAGAGTTATATAAAACCAGTCTTTTACCATCAGCAAAAGCACAAGGTAAAAGCACCAACCAAAATGCTCTTCTCCATTTCCTTTCTCTCACTGAAGAATCCTGTGGTTTCAAACCCTAGTGGGAGTGTTCCACAGAATTTAAACTTGCCTGCTTTGCTGTCAGTTTTGAGAATGCTTTACTTTTGTCTAATTTTCAGTGGGTGTTTTGAAAATGTTTGAGATTCCGGCTGGGGCCAGATACATTCAGATAGAAGAGATGGAGCCGGCCTCTCATAGCATTGGTGAGTACTGAACAACCAGAGAGCACAGACAGACTCAGAGATGGGTGTTAGCCAGTTTGGCCTAGTGTTGTTAATCAAAGAAGCTTTCAGGCTTGGGTTATCTAAAATAGATGTGGTAGTCACACGTTCAAAATGTGTATGGAAGTGCAAAAGGGCAGTTGCATGCACAAAATATTCAGGTGCATGGATAAAATGGGAAACTGAGTGCCAAGGGGTGATTTATCGCCCAGATCCCAGTGAAATGAGTAGCTCTCAGCCCACTTCCTTGCACAAAAGTTAGAGAAGACCAACAGTTGTTCTTATCACAGAACTACCAGACAATTTAGCCCAGTTCTGTGTGAATATCAGTTGCTGCTTAGGAGGAGCCTTGGAATGGAATAGCAGAGGGTGGTGAAGAATTGAACTGTTTTGGCAGAACTGGGTGTGTGCGCTCAGGAGTGGAATAGCAAGATGTGTTCCATGTCAGAATTGAGGTATGTTGGCAGAGCTGGGAACAGGGGGCCAAAGAATTTGTACAACATTTGCCTTTGCTCATGGCGGGTGCTAGCCAATGATTCCATTCCTTTACTTCCATGAGCACTAACAGTCAGCTGAAAAAAAAGAAAATGTAGAGTCCCGGGGCCAAATCCTTGGGACAGGGCCTTCTGTGCCTGGCACAGTTTCAGAAGGGGAAGGATGTTAAGAGGTAACCTTAAACCCCATTCTACCCCACCCAGTCCTGTGGCTGCTGGGTGCCAAGTCTGTCCTGAGGTGCATCTAAGAACATCCTCCTGGCTGTTCTAAGCTGCACTGGCTGGTAATGGCTCCCAAGGGACCTTACAACAACTGGGGATTGGCTAGATAGAGCAGCTCCACAGCCACGCCTGCCTATACCAGGAGCATAGGGGACAGTGTAGGAGCTGTTGTGCTGGCCCTAGGCCACTTGAGGATTTCTCCACACTGGGGGAAGCCCATGTAGCTGGGTAAGCTAGGTTTACAACCCATTTGTGCTGCTAGAACAGGGTCAGGGAGGCACAGTGGGGCAACATCCTGGCCTTTAAAGTCTTCTATAGAGTGATCCTTCTGCTTCTCTTATTCCGCTCTGTTTAAAAGCACATTGGAGTGAGTGGGTATTTGTGTGTGTGCGTATGATTGAGAGAGAAAGTTACTTGAAAATGACCAAGGAATTAAGCTGGAGTAGCTGTTCCCCAGCCTCTTGCATCTCAATTTGCAGCTCTCCTTTTCTGCTGCCTCCAAAATCCTTCTTAGTGAACCTTCCAGTGAAGCTGGGCAGTCGAGCTCTGCCTGTGTGATCCTGTAGTGAGAACTCACACAATGCTCCTCTGTGTGAGGTATATTCTCAGAGGGCTGGGTCTTGAAGCCAAATCTCTTTCAGACATAGGAAGGGTGTGTATGTGTCTGTGTGTTTTCTTTCTGCTCAGAAGACCATTAATTCAAAGGATGAGTTGGAATGTCAGCAATACGGTCAAACCAGACTGACTGTTTAGAGAAGATGAAGAGAGTTAATGTTAGGAAAGCAGGGGGACCCTGGAACAATTGGGAAGTGGGATGGAGGGAGTGTGGTTCTCTTAAAGGTTGGGGAAATAAGAGTTTCATGCCGGAGAGGCATGGTGCGGAGTGTGGGGTCATTAGATTTTACACATTTAAAGGGTTATTCCCTGCCAAGGCCCCTTTCTTGATCCACCAGCCCTATATGCACATGCCTGTTCATTCAATGGAATGTATTCAGGCTCTTCCATGAGCTCACAGCCTTGTTCTCTGCACCACGGACACAAGCCCCACAAAGATGTATTTTCTTTAGAAGGGCTGAAAAGGGACACTTTCATCTGCCTGTGTGTCCCCTCAAATTCTGGGCCTGAGGCCTCTGCCAGGGCCCCTCAGTTCCAACTGGCAGTACACCTTGCTATTCCAGTCCTAGGCCTTACACAGCTCTGCCAGTGCATCTCACTCTTGACCTACAGCACCTCTGCTATCTCTTTTTTGGTTCTCCCTGTAGGGGTGTTATCTTAAATGGTCGGTTTGTGCTGTGGGTAAACTCATTTCGCTTGCCATTTAAGCTACTATTTGAGCCGAGTCGTTTTTCTGTTAAGATCTAGTGCGTTACCCATGGCACAGTCCAGGCCTGCAGTCTCGTCCATGAATAACGTTACTTTTACCTTTCTGGCAGATGATTAGATCACAATCGAAAGACTAATAGGACTTGGTTTGCTTACAGTCAGTAGTATTCAATTATTAATATATAGGGCCAGAGTTGCAGGTGCTATTTTGGCACCTAAACAAGAGCCAGATTTTCCCAATTGCTCAGCTCCCAGCTGCTCCCACTGTGATATTTATGGCCAGATTTTCAAAAGACCAACCAGCTGAGCCCGGATTCTGAGATCTTTTTTATGAATATCTGGTCTGTAATGAGGAATATTTTCACCATGAAGGTCTATCCATACAATTCCCATCCATAGGGATTTCTTCTGGTCAGTTAAATTCCCATATATTATGCTCACAATTCATTTTCTGTCCCTAAAGTTCTTTGACAGGGGAAAATTACTTTGTGAACTTCTTTTCCCAGCTGTTAAGAATCAAGCTACTGGAAACTTCATCCTTAATGTCAAAGCCAAGGAAGCCAAAAGCAAAACCTTCATTGAGATGGGCTTGGAGTGGGAATACACAATTGAGAACGGCAAGGAGAGCTTGAAAACCAGCGGCCCCCTGCATGAAGCAATCAGTGTGCTGGTGAGTCACCACTGTCTTGTCCTCTGGAGATGTGATGGGCACAATCATTCACTGAAGCAGAGCACACAGTGAAATCACTGTTACAAATGCTAGAAGAGCCTGATATACAATGTAGAATGGAGTGGCGGAATTTCATAGGGGAAGGACATATGGTGTAAATCCTACAAAACTCTTAAAAGTTATTTTAAAAAGTGAAATTAACTAGCCATAATCTAATAGTGATTAAGATACTTCAGGATGTGCAGAAATACACTACGAATGCACTTCTCAGAACTCTGAATGTTTTTGACCTTGCACCTGACAACGTATCAAGGCCCTACCATAGCCTACCTTGCACACCCTGTTCTGGCTTATCCCAGCATTAACAGGATCTAGATTCCCCATGGCTCCGTGGAAGAAAAGCTCATCCTCCCTGCCCCCCAGTGTCTTGGAATACGTGTTCATTTATTGGTATAGAGTGTTACAAACAACGCTTCTATGCCTCCTTGTATGTCTAAAGTTATAGTATAGTTTCCTATTTATGCAGATAAGGTAGAAAGTTCTGTGTATGAAGTCTAGAGTTTGAGCATATATTTTGATATGTCATGGGCATTTCCTACACATGTGCAGTGGTCCAATACAGAGTATGTTCTGTGAGTATTTTAGAATCCTTCCAGTCATTTTAGATTAATTGAAATATTTTGAATGGATCAAGAGTTCTTCATGTTAACTAAAAGTTTTCTCTTTTCTACCTATGGTACTTGTTTAATTTCTTTCTTGTTACTTTCTTTTCTTCTACTTTTCATGTTATGTGTCTATATGCTACATTGTCATTGTTTGCGTCCTCTTTAATTCCTTTCCTTCTTCCTCTCTCACCCTTTCCCACAATTTCATTCTCTTTTTCTCTTCCTTGCTCCCTCTACACTATCTTTGTTCTTTCTCTGATCCCAGGTTATCCCACAGGAAGATGAATCCAAGAGCAGCCTGATGTATAAGTACATTATCCATGAAGACCTGCTGCCGGTGATTGGAAACAATAATGTCCTTCTTGAAGAGATGGATTCCTATGAGTGGGCCCTCAAGAGCTGGTCTCAGTGCTCAAAGGCTTGCGGAGGAGGTCTGTTTCTCTTTTATATGTCTGTTAAGCTGTAATACACGGTCACATGTATGTCGTGGTCAGATTTCTTGGACCTGTATGGCAGTATGAATCAAAGTAGACCTCTGGGTTTTAAATAGCCATATACCTTAATTACCTAATTCTCTATTCTTTAGCAATTCCAAGCCTTAAATTCCAGCATGCTTGGGTAGTCAATCTAACTTCCTTTGGTAGCACTCTGATATACTGCTTTATTTGGGAGTCTGGTTTGACGCATCATCTGATGCTCCCATTTGCTTAAGATTTCTGTGGCTTCTTAGAACCTGGGATTTCCGAGATGGTAATTTGAGTGTCACAGGGAGATTGGCCCCTTTAGGAGGTTTTGGGGTGGTCCAATGCACTTGTGACATATCAGCTGCTTCCCAATTGGATTTTAAGAGATGGGACCTGGGCCATATAAGTGGGAGAGCCTAACAACAGACCAGGTCAGTCTGTGGATTGGAAGGTGAGAGCTGTCAGAGATCAGGAATCTGGAGGAGGTTTCCAGGGAAAGCTGAAAAGAGGGAGGGCTAGTTTGCTGACTTTCCTGAGCCAGAGAGCCAGTGCTGGGAGGCTGAAAAGGGCTGAGGGCCAGGAAGCCAATGGAGGAGGGGCTAGCCTGCTGACCTTCGTGGGCCAGAGAGTTTTCATCTTTGCTAGAAAAGGCTGGAAAGGGCTGAAGGCTGAGAGCAGCAGAGAGAGATACCTGCTGGCTCTCTGAGCCGGAGAGCTGAGCTGGAGAGCCAGGAGAGGACTAAAGACTGGGAGAGGCATGGTGAGAGACACTGGAGCCATACTAAAAAGGCGAGCCTGGTGAGAGATGTTGGAGCTGTACTTGGTATGTTCATAGACTATTGGGACTTGGAGACTGACTGTACTATTTGGACTGTGCTGGGGAATTCTGGATGATGGTTATGGGACTGTTGTTATGGTTTATGTGCACAGGGCTTTATTTGGTAATAAACTAACCCTGCAAAGGCTAGGTATCCTTGGAAAGTCTTTGTGGACTATTTCTGGGATGATCCACTGAAGGGGAAACAGGCAGGTGCATGGGATGTGCTTCGCAAGATGCCTAAAGGGCTGCCCCAGGACAGTTATAAAGACCCTGGCAATTATTGCAGAGCATTCTCTGATGCAGCTCCACTCTAAACGCACAATGTCATATTTTTCAACATTATTTTTAAATTATACCTGCAGAAGTTTGAGTGGATATCTTTTGTGCACACAGCATAGGTAGTTGTGCATACAGGTGCCATTTTTTTATATGCGAATGTTGGTTTTGCACAATCACAAGGTGCACTAGCAGTTTTTGTAATCTCAGTTAGGAGGATCTCTGAAAATGTAACCAGGGTTCTTTAAGTCAGGTTTCTGCAGCTTTGCTTAAAAGCACAGACCCAGGCTCTATACAAATGAGAATCATCTCACTGTTATTCTTACAGATTTGGGGAAGGGCCTAATCATAGCAACTTAGAGAAAGGGAAAGACCTGTAAGACCCAGTAACACTTCGGCCTGTCATTGCTGGTTTGTTCCCGCTGGTACCTGGGTCATTCCCTACACTGAGAGACAGGAAGTGTGTGTGCAGGTTCTGGGGTGCTTGTTACGCAAATGAATGGATAAGACGCCACAGTTACACAAGTTACAAATCCTTATAGCTCCTGTTTCAAGGCAGGTGAAATCATCCTAATTATGGAGCAAATAAATGTAAACTCTATCCAGAGCACTGAAATAAATCAGTTTTTAAAACTCAATGCAGATCTGGTGGCTCCACCTTGTTCTCATTTCCTTGTAACTGTGATTTTTTTAAAAATAAATATTGGCATTTGGGAAGGTTTAGGGACAGGCAGAGATGGAACTGAAGTCCTTGTTTTAGCTACAAGCTGCTGCAATATGACCTTCTCTTATACGTGCTCCACTAATTAACACAATCCTGACATGAAGGGATCACCCTCTAGAAGAGTGAATGGAAGCTCATGCTTCAGGCTAGCTTAGCCCAGACCTGGTCTTTTTCCAAGCAAATGTGACCAGTGTGCCAAATTCTAACAACATTTTGGGGCTCTCTTGTGATGTGGATTCTTTTCTTTTCCATCAGGGGAAGTAAGCTCCAAAGTAAGGCCCATCAAACTCTTTTCAATAGCCACAAAATGCACCAGAGCTCAGGGGCTCATCTGCTAAGTTCACTTTGTGATCCCTGAGGGACCTTATGGCAGTGGCCTGAATTAGAGCTACTCCCTTGTACACTCACCCTGTGTCTGAGCAGAACTTGGATGCAATCAGGATGCAGTCTGGAATCTGGTCCTAGTTTTGCAGAGGTGAAATGGCATTTCCCATTGGCTACATAGCAGCCAGCAACCATATGGGTCAGGCAGGAAGCTGGGAATGACTGGGGTATTCCAGACTTGAGTAGCAATATCTCACCACCACCTCCTTGTTGACTGCAAATATATTTGGTGCCTTTGTGTGTTTGTGTGTGTACAGTCTAGAGGAAGTATTGTCTGGCTGCATTATGGCCCCTTGTATGACATGCTGAATTCCATAGTTGGAGTGCAAAGTCATAGCAGAAAAGCAAGACGAGCTAGTTAGGGGTATCCAGCTAACGGTCATCAAGGTGGAGTTCCAAACCAAGTTGTGTGTATACTGGTGATTCCTTTACTCCCTGTGTCTTTTTCTTTCTGTGGTTCCTTCAGGCATCCAGTACACCAAGTATGGCTGTCGGAGGAAAAGCGATAACCGGATGGTGCATCGGAACTTCTGTGATAATGGCAAGAAACCCAAGCCGATCCGGAGGCGATGTAACCCGCAGGAGTGCTCCCAGCCAGCGTGAGTTCTCCCCCCTACGATCATGACACTCTGCTGTGCCTGCATGAATGTGCTCAGGGTTAAGGCAGGAGGCTCTGGTCATTTTCATTATTGGCGTTGGTGCAAGAGCTAGCATGAGGCAGCCTTTCTCCCCCCCTCCCTCCCAAGTCAAAGAGGTGGAGGGAGCCAAATATTGCAAAGGGTAAGTTGTTTTCTTTTAAATCCCCCCCCCCATCCCATCCCCATCCTGAAAAGTACAAAAGGATAAAATCTTGGTGACCCAGTACTGTCCAAATAAGGCAGGGACACATGTGAGGGAACTGACAATGATTTAAGTTATGGAAGGCATAACCATTCCTAATGGCTTATGCAGGCTGTCATAGAGGGACCAAGACAAACTTGCCATTGTTTGGTCTACTGGAGTCCAACACATTAGATCAGCACAAAACCCAACTGTAAGGCTCAGAGAGACAGGTTCTCCGCTTCTGTAAATCAAGTAGCTCCACTGAGTTCAGTGAAGTTATCCTGGTTGACACCTGCTGAGGATTTGCTCCTTAATCTGAAGACTATGCTACAGCTAGGAATATGAGCTCCACATCTCTTCCAAGGACTCTCAATCTGTGATCTCAAAGCTCCAGAAAGATAAGCCAATCAGAATCTGAAAAAGTCCAAATATTCTCCCCCTCAACCTGTTGACAGTGCTGTATTTTAATGATTCAGCTGGATGGCAGAGGAATGGGGAGCCTGCAGCAAGTCCTGTGGCAAGCTAGGAGTTCAGATAAGGGTGGTGCAGTGTGTCCAGCACCTCCTGAATGGCACAAACCGGACGGTACACACGAAATACTGCACAGGAGATCGACCGGACACACGCAGGCCCTGCAGCCGCTTGCCCTGTCCAGCCCAATGGAGGACAGGTGCCTGGTCCCAGGTGCGTGAGCCCAGGTTCTGCAATGCATACGATGTTGGGACATAGTAAAGCTTTTATTCCATAGATGTGCAGATCTTTAATTGGTTGCTACCTGATTCAAAAACTCCAGAAAGCATGATCATCATACATCTCGGGAGCCTGCTGGCTTGCAAAAGAACCTGCTTCACTACTATGGAAAACTCACCAATCTTGGGTGATTGGTGGCCAGTGGCCATGCTGAGTAGCTGGGGGTTAGCAATGAAACCTCCCTTATTCTGGTGGGAGCTGAGAGCGCTTTCTCAGTCAGGAGGATATTTTTATACAGCACACACAGTGTAACATTATCCAGAGATATATTTCACTCTAAGTGCCTGATCCAAAGCCCAGTGAAGTCAATGGAAAGATTTCCATTGAATTCCTTGGGCTTTAGATCAGGCCCTAGAGGACAAGGCCTGTGGGAGGAACACATTTGCTGTGGGTTAATGTAAATCACCTAGATAGCAAATGAATTCTATAATGAACTAGATAATGACATAGACGGCTGGTGACATTATTGTTTGGGTTTGTAGGAAGACAAGAGAAAAGTAGCTTTCCATGTAGTCCTTTTAGAAGCAGACAGGTGTGTGTAAATGTGGGCATGGTAATGCCTCTGTCCAGCCCAGAAGAAAGTTAAGTCATCGGTGGCAGAGTAAGGATGGGGGATTTGCGGGGGCGCTTGTAATGGGTGACCAGTGGTATCAAACCTAGGGGGAAATGCTTGGTATGTAATTCACTTCAGTGAATTTGAGAAGCCAAACCTTTCATCTCCAGAAGTACCTTTATGATATAGAGATGAAAGTCATTCTTAGTTGGAAGGTTAAGCAGTATCCAGCAAAGGGGACAAATTTCACCAAAGCCAGGGAGATCTCTATCCATTGGTCTGAATACTAATTTGTGTGTGTTTATATACATAGTCTTGCACATGTGCACACACACACACACACAGAGTTCTTTTTGAAGCCCCTTGTTTGTAGCATGAGGTGCATTTCGGTGTCTCCATCCTTGCTTCTCCTCCCCGGCACTGATAGGTGTATTTTTTCCCCTCCTGGGTGATTTGACACAGTGCTCAGTCAGCTGTGGAGAAGGCATCCAGCAGCGCCAGGTGGTGTGCAAGGCCAGTGACAATAGCATTGGGCAATGTGAAGATGAGAAACCAGAGACTGTCCAAGTCTGCAAAATGGCAGCGTGCCCAGGTGAGAGGAGCTGAAATGTCACTGGAGCAGACTCTCCTAGAGTCAGTCATGGAATCAAACTGAGAAACGGTCAGTGATGTGGTACCAGTTGGACTCCTTTGCATGCAGATCTATTCTACTGATGTGTAAGGCTATGGAAGGTGATGTAGTTTACATGCCAAGGAGCAGAAGAAGGTGTTACAAGATATAAGTTAAGGATTCAGGTTGTTCCTGAAAATCCACTTCCCTAGATACAGGTATTCACATATTCCCATTCACTTCAATTTAAAACAGCCGCTGTTACTGTCTTGGTAGAGTACCTGCGCTGTGCTGCTAACTGTACTAGTCAGTAAGCCCTGATGTTCCATCAGCTTCAGGGGAATGCTAATGACACAATGGCAACACAGCTGAAGTGACCTTGAGGACCAGCAAGGAAAAACGTTAACAGACAAGACTGACATTACGGAAATGTACAGCACTCTTGGCCTTTCCAGTCTTCGTCCTTTCTTTAGGACCAGAGATCATGTAAAATTTTCTGATAGTGTTGCGATGTGTAAATAATTGATGATTAAGGTGAGGCCATCAAATTTATTTTAATCCTTGGCCAAGATTTTTAACAGTGGTTTTGGATGCCTCAGTTTTGGATGCCCAATCTAAGATTCCTTACAGGGGCCTAATTTTCAGAAAGCTGGGCACCTACTCTCAGAAAATCAGGTCCCTTTTTAAGGTGGCTCAGGTTGCACACCCAAAAATTGAGGCACCCCAAAACCCTTGTTACTTTAAAAAATCTTGATGTGTGTCTCTAGAAGACAAGGGCTAGTGCAAGGAACCCTCCCCACCATACCTACTCTCAAATTCTTTTGGAAATGCCTCTGTTGGACTAATCTTTATGCCTAAACCTTCTGGCCTTGATCTACCTACAGGAAAGCTACCAAGTATTGCAGCAAAGGCAGACACCAGTGATCATGTGACTCCGAAAGTACAGTGGGTACCCCAGGATGGGCCCAAAAATCCTGTTAACAAGATATCTTCAAGTAAGTTTTCCCTCTTCCTAAGTTTGTCTCTTGGAGCAGAAGTCTCTTTACCTGCACTACTCAGGAAGAGATTCTGCTATTAAATGTTTACAAGCCGCCCTCTTCCTCTTCTGTGACTGAAGTGGAAATAACTTAATGGAGGACACCATTTTTTGAAGGCTAGTGGAGACCTTTCTCAAAGGGAGATCAAAAGGTTAATGCCTCATAAGGGACACCAGAGGAAAATACAAGCTTAGCTTGATTGCAATCTGAAGTTGTCAAATGCTACTGTGCTAAGATGGGTGTGCTGGGAAGTGCCCCACCACCTCCCTATTTCATGCTTAGTGAGATTGAAGTTAGACCACTAACACTGTTCTTTGTCCTTCCCTACAGTCAGCATTCAGCACTCACCTGAGCTGCCTGTTCAGAAACCAGACCTTTGCGGCACTCTGTTCAAGTGTTATAGGTTCCCTTCCCTATTTCTTTCTCTGCCACCCTCCCTGCTCCCTTCTGTGGGTTTTGCAGCTGGAGGACCCAAACTCTCTTCTGAGTCTTTCCCTTGACAATTAAACAAGTCTGTTTCACTTTTGTATCTAACCCTGAAATTAGGGTGCCATCTAGTGGCCCTTGATATACAGTTGCAAGGATTTTCCTGGTATCAGAGGGGTAGCCGTGTTAGTCTGTATCCACAAAAACAACGAGAAGTCTGGTGGCACCTTAAAGAATAAGAGATTTATTTGGGCATAAGCTTTCGTGGGTAAAGAACCCACTTCTTCAGATGCATGGAGTGAAAATTACAGATACAGGCATAAATATATATTGGCACATGAAGAGAAGGGAGTTACCTTACACACGCACGCACGCACTCACGCACGCACAAACCCCAATATTTTTTGGCCAGTGAATTCCCTTGTAAATATTGTCATTATTTTTTAATTTTTACTTTTGTGGTGGTACAAAGAGCAGTGATACGTTGGGTCAGATGGCCTTTTCCTAATCTTAGAGTTCTTGTGTTGTGTTAGGAAACTGGATAGCTACATGGACAGGGAATTTGTAACTTTTAAGTTATTTCAAATCTGACATAGGGAGGTAGTGACAGGAAGTTGTTATCATTTGATGGCTTCTCTGGATTAAGCTGATAGTCCCATTCTATTAGTGGGCAAATGTCAACATCACAACATGATTCTAACAAATGACTTTCTTGTCATTTTTATCTGTTACTGCCAAAAGTATGCCAGATTCTTGTCTAGATGTGAAGAAGACAAATTCCCTGTCCCAGGCCCCAGTTCAGCAAGGCATTTTAACACATGCATACAGAGTAATTCCATTCAAGTCAATGGGATGTATGCTAAAAATTATGCATGTTCTTAGGTACCTTGCTGTATCAGAGCTCCAAAGAAGTAGACATGAGAAGGATTAAGGGTCTGGTCCAAAGCCCTTGGAATGCCTTCCATTGATTTCACTGGGCTTTGCATCAGGCCCTAAATGAGCCTGGAGTCTTTAATTAGCGTCTCATCCCTAAAGAGGATTCTTCCTCAGCAGCATTGAGGCCTAATGGCATGGAGGAGCTTCCACTGCTGTTGATTTTACTTCTTCTGTCCTGTGGGTGCGTGGATGTCTCCAGCAGCAATGTGACTCCAGCTCCTACCACTCAACGCTAACATCGTCTAGTAAAATTAAAACAATGGAGTCATTCGGTTATGTTGGTTTGTAGTGACAATTGTAGCAATGTTTATAAGGCTGCATCTGGAGTCTGTAAACTCCCTCTGAAATGCCTGCCTTATTTGAACTGGTCTCCTAAAGGTGAAAGGTCCTACATCCTTTTGCTAATCCCCTCAGCCAAATATTTCACCATTTTGGTTCATTTAAGAAAACATTTGTGAATCTTTGCACGTCTTGATTTTGTTAGGAAGTGGGAGTACCAAAATACTGCAGAGAAGCAAGCTGTACCTTTAGTATGCACAGTTTTTCTAATATTATTATTAATAATAATAATTAATAATATTTTGGTACTTCTGTTACACCTTTCCTCTGAGGAGCTGAGTGCTTCCAACATGCCTGAAACCAGAAAGTCAAGATGTACAGATCAGAGAGGGTCACAGGAGAGTTCACCATTTTCAATGCTTAAACCAAACCTTGAATTTGAAATTTGACCAATGCTAAACATGATGTAACACCAAGTGTAATATGGCATTTTACTCTGACAGCAGCTTTATGGGATAATTTTAAACCCATGTATGCAGTGATTTTGGATCGTATTTCATGCACATTATTATTGTACATCCTGGTTATACTCACTAGCTTCTTTATAAATGTTTTTGTCACAGAAGAGCCTTGCCTTGGGGACAAGTCCATATTCTGCCAGATGGAAGTTCTGGCTCGCTACTGCTCCATCCCTGGCTACAACAAACTCTGTTGTGAGTCCTGTGGCAAAAAGGTCTCCACCACCAGCGTGCCGCCCAGTGTAGACCAAGGTGCTTCAGAGACTGGAACTCATGAGGGTGCTTTCTTTCCCAGCCCAGTCACACCACTGCCCTTTCATCCCACTGCCCGGCACCGCCCACATAGGATACAAAGCACAGCTGCCAAAGAGACAGATGCATCCCAAGCTGGACATGCCCAGCCGCCCAGCACGGAAGGTTCAGCTGCCCATGGAACCTCTTGGGCTAATGCTGCGACCCAGTCTCGGGGCACTCCAGTCAATGATACTTCAAAAGTTGACCCCTCAAGACCACTACCTCTTAGCCGGCAGGCTGCAGCAGGGCCGAGTTCTGGAGAACTCTGGGGCAGCACTGCCTTTCGATGGTTCTCTCCCGCCTTGAACAAACCTGCCGGTGCACACAGCGAAAGCAATTCCTCTGTGCCCTCCCAGGGCGTAGCACGACGGAGAAGGCATAGTACAGGATCCGAGCAGCTGGGGAATAGTCTCAGGGCCTCCTCCCCTGTTGTGACATGAAACGTTTTCCCAATGTCTCTCTTGTCGACGGTTTACATGGGCAGAGCAGCCAAGTTTCTGAGCCACTTTCGGAAACGGATGAGACACAGATTTAAAATTCAAACAGAAGGCTACCGAAAAAATGGCTTCATTTTTATGACTTTTCAGCAGTGTCACTTTTTAATTCTTTATTGGAATAACAAAAAAAAAGATCAAATTAAAGGAAGAAACAAAAGGAAGAAACAGCACTGGCCTCTGGATTGCAAATGAACCCCAAACAGTGGCTGAGCGCGCACAGCTTGTGTAGACCACGCCTGGTTACCTCAGAGAGTGGCTTGAATCAATCGGGCATTTCCTTCCAAGGTGCTACAAAGAGATTTTTCAAGCAATAAAACAAAACTCAACAGAAAGGACCTTTGACCCTCAGCTCAGTCCTCACTCAACTGCTGCTGTTATCCATGTGGCAAGGATCACAGTGGATTCTGAAATCCTGTTGGAAATGGTGCTGCAAATAGATTTTCTATTCTTAACCTCAGCGAAGAGCAGAGCAAGGGGCAGGGGAACAGCAGGCCAGATGGACTTGTACTCTATACGTGTGGATGGGGAGACCCAGTTTCAAAAGCAGGGTCAGGAGCGGAGCTGTCAGTGTCCTGACCCAACTGGGAGAGGGATGGTACACGGCAGGGGTGTTTGGCTTCTGGGGCGGAGGAGGGTGTTTGTCATTGAACTGCACTGTGCTCACAACCTGTCTCCAGCTGCGTAGGGTGTCCTTTCAAGGCTGGCAGCCGGTGTTTGTGTCTGGAGGCTCTATGTAGTGAGGCAATGACAAGGTCAGTCACCAGAGAAAGAGGCAGAAGTGGGGGAAGAAGTGTGGCATTAACTGCAGAGAAAATGAGGGAATTCAATACATAAATATGTTGCAAATTCCCGTGTTTGTGAAAGAAGTATGTTGCCCTGAAGGTCCTGAGGAGAGCAGCCCCTGCATAGAACAGTTGGTTAGCAATATGTGGCTCGACAATGCACGTCTCTTCATTTGAAATTTTGGCTGTGGGGGTGTGTGCTTGTCCTCTAAAACTGTTCTGTAAGGTGCTGTTTTGATTCCTGCTGAGACCCCGTGAGTGGGGAGGGTCCCAGAGCCTGGGTTCCATCCCAAGCATAAACATCTACACTGCAGTTAAACAGCCCTGTGGCCTGAGCCCTGCGAGCCCCAGTCAGATGACATGGGCCAGCCACTGGTGTTTAATTGCAGTGTGGACATACCCATCTAGTCTGACTCTATTCCTGCTCCCACTGAAGTCAATGGCAAAACTCCCATGACCAGGATTGAGCCCAGTCAAGCAAGGTGCTGAACATCTCCTGAAAGGGCTGACTTCAGTGGGAGTTGAGGGCTCTCAGAAGATTGCAGCTGGTGTTCGGTGCTTTGCAGGAGCCAGGCCTAATCTGGACAAGATGAACACAAATAAGACAAGACAACAGTTTGGGCAAAGGCAGGTGAGGGATCATTGCAAATGAGAATAAGGTAGGCAAAATTGCTGAAATAGTAGGTGGGTTTGAAAGCCAGGCCTGGCTTGGCAGACGGATGTTGAGTCATGAGTCCGGCTGCAAATCCGTTCTCAAAAATACATTTTTCTGACATTTGTGCTTATTGTGGGCTTGCTTTTGCTCCCACTGAAATCAGTGGCAAAATTCCCTGCTGTCTTCAGCGGGAGCAGGATTGTGCCCCTGTAGTTGTCACTGGTGCAGGAAAGAATGTGGGTCAGCTGATTTGCAGCATGCCCTCAGTATCTAGACTGCAAGCCTCATGGAGTTAAGGAGTGTTCAGAGCTCAGTAAGCGTCAGATCCACCTCATGCCTCGTGTGAAGGGCCGAGTCCAGACCTCGTCTTGACTTGGCTGCTGAGGAAGTCCAGCCCTTTATAGGAGGTGCCCAGCATCCTGAAGGGGTGGGTCCTAGATAATCTTCCTCTTGTGTCAGAGACGAGGACGCTCACTTGACTCAGATGGATGGTGTAAAGAGAAAGATATTGTTGCCCTTTTTTGACCCGAGCAGCTAGTCAAATTTCAGGGCCTTGGGATGTTCCAGCTGGAAGTAACAATCGATGGAGTCTGATATTTTCTTTGCTGCAATCTTGTTTATTTACAAGGAATGTGCAAAGCCCTGTTTCTCTGATTGCAGGAGGAATCCAGAGCAAAAGGAGCATTTCCTTAGCTTACTGCCCCAAGCCTCTTTAGCCAACAGGCCCAAAAGCTTTTTTCCCACTAGTTTTGTCCAGGGTCACACTGTGCTCACAGGCTATTGCTTGGCTTTCTTGCTTTTTGCCTGCCTCTCTGTTCTTGTCTGTCTTCAGTTTCTGGGTGTTCTCCCCCCCCTCCACCTACACAATCCAAAACTCCTGGGTGGGCTCTGTTAGGCCTTGTTTTAAGTGTGGTCCCTTAAATGTCTCTCAGCTATTTTAAGTGGAAGTCACATTCATATGTCAGTTTCAGTGAGGTTTTAACTCAACCCATAACAAGGTGTAATCCAGTCCATACGCATATATTGTTGGTTAGTGCTTTTAAGGCTTTAATTTTAAATTATGTGTTTGCAAGAAGAAGGGCTCTATAGTATGAATGAAGTGTATATATACCAAAGTGACAAAAGGGGTAGAAATGCTCAAAAAAAACCAATAATTTGTTAAACTAGTGAAATCCTTTGGGGCCTTTTGGCAGGAATGGGGAGTAGTGAAAAATGGTTCGTTCTTTCTTTACTGCCTCTTACATTTTTCTGTTTTTTACCTTCTGCATTGGAAGGCTTGCTGTGACATTTTAGCCAAGGGCAAAAAATGCTGAGTGTCTGGGTTGGTAGTGACTCTCTGCACCCTCACATGTGGCTGACAAGATGGGTAGGGAACTATCTCTCTGAATCTGAAACAGGGGAGGGATAGTGGGGGTGCCCACATGTTTTGGGCCTGCGTGAGGTCACTGGCAGGCATGGAACTCAGAGTCCCAGCTATATGCTTCTGAAGGCTACATTAAGTATTTAAAGGCCAGTGTAGTGCTGGAGATTTAGCCCAAGAAAAGGAAGCCATGGACAGAGTGCCTAGCTGGTACACTGTGCATGCTGTATCAATAATACCTGCCTGGTCTGTTGCAGCTGGTTAGTTTCTGTTGTAAGGAATTTGAAGCTGTTGGAGATCAGATCAACCAATCCCTGAATGCAAACTGCTTGTGACCCTATTGTCCCTCAGAGACCCTTCCCAGCCCTGAGATATACTGGTGTATAAAATGGGTCTAGTGAAAGCAGAAACCTTAATCCAGGTAGCTAGTGCAATTTCATGTCAGACCATCGCAGACCCCTTACCAAAATGTAACAAACAAGCATTCTTAAAACTAACAACACATGTAAGGAAACGCAATAACAGGATGTCTGTGATAGAGGCATGCAGGTTTCTGGAACCATCATGGACCCTTTCATAGGTTTGCTGCAGACCTTGGGCCCAATTCTGGCAAGAGCTTCACCAATGTAAATCTGGAGTAACCTCATTGATTTTAATGGAGTTACTCCAGACTTACATGGGTGTAACAAATCAGAATCTGGCCCTTAGACGACTTCTTACTGCAAACCGCACACAACATTAGTGGCTCGTTTCTCTGATTGAAATATCATTATGAACTTTTTAAGGGAGTGCTTGAGTGTCAGTGTTTATTTATTATGCCAAAGATAATGCTTCATTTTGTGTGTTGTTTACTCTTTAAAGAGCATTCTTTTCTAAGTCTCTCACCTGAAGCTTACAGCTCCCACCAAGATATATTACCTTGATGGCAACACCCACTGGGAGAAACGGGTTAGGAAATACCATATCATCCTCCACAATTACTGTCTGTAGCCAGTGGTCATCCCTGATCAGTATTGTGAGCAGGTTTGAGTGCCAGAATACCAGCAGCTCCACTTCAGCCCCAGCCCCTGGAGAGTTTGGGGTGGGGTAGGAACCATTCTCCATCTCACCAACAACTACTCCCAGTGCACCAGCGTGGCTAAGGTCTGGAAACCTGTCACATGTGGAGTCAAACTGAGCCCTGATTTCAGGAGTCAGGTTTGACACATTATATAAACATAGCACATAATTAATATAAATTATGCACTAAAACATAGTACGTAATTGTGATGACTCACTGCATCAGCTCCAAAGTCGTAACGTGAACTAGTGACTTGTAGGCCACATCTGCTACGACATTTACTTTGAATCCACAGGGAAAAGCTGAGAGGAAGGAATTGTTGCCTGGTGGAGATGGTAACATGCATCTCTTCTGCTAGTTCTGTGGCAACTCAATGGGATTAAGATGAACATAGGCAGTTCTTCAGCTTTTTCCCCCTGAAGCAAATAAGCTTAGCAGCTCCACCAGTACACCCATTTCTGCCGCTTATGTTCCACAGTGCAGTGTGTCAGATTGGGAAATTACCCCAAAGCCCTCACTCCCTGCAACTATAGGATGGTGCTTCAAGGATCCTGGAACCCACTTTTACAACCAGGGCTGACGAGAGGTGGGGGAAGCCGGTACAAATTACCGGGGCCCGGCAGTCAGGAAGGGGGCCTGGCTTCCCCCCCCCCCCCCCTTGTTGGCCCTGTTTATCTGGTCCGCCCTTGCTGGGGGGCTCGAAAAAAATTTTTCACTGGGGCCCGAACCTGCTCTCGGCAGCCCTGGGTACAACAGTGGTTGTAAGATTGTGTGTGGATGTACCAAGAGAGTTCTGCAAAAGTATTAATGTTGCAAGGATAAGCAACACAACAAACCAGTTGATGCGATTGATGTCCCTAAAATGGTTTTCTTGCTCAGTGTAGACTGATCTATAGTGAGTTGGGCATTTGTTTGATGTTGGTGAAGTCCTAATACATACATGTTTTGCAAACCAGAGAAAACACTAGTCACCACCAGAGCTGGGCACAACAGTGAGATTCAAATGTATATGAAGGAGGTGCAGTTTAAGATCTTGAACAGGGATGTACCAGTGTCACACCAGCTAATGACACTATGTGTATGGGGCAAGTCACATCACCAATCTCTCCATCCCACAGTAGTGAAGATTTGTCTCCCCCCACCTCTGCCACTCCCATCCACAATAAGATTGTATGGTAGCCGATACCTAACAGGGTGAGTGGAGCTGGGACTTGGGGTGATTTCCTATCCCCTCCTTGGCCAATGAACATGTCAGATCATTCCTGTGATGTAACCTTATCCAGTGTTATGATGTATAAAGTTTTGTACATATAAGATTCAGAGCTTTTTAATATTTATTAATTTTGTTGTTGGGTTTTTTTTGAAACTCTTAATGTAAAAAATCCACTCAATGCCCTCAGCTTTTTCTGTTGGTTTATTTTTGAGGGCAGTGGGGGAAATATACCATGTGAATAATGCAACCTGTGTGTGGTTATTGAGAAGTGGGTTGAGCAGTAGCAGGGGTCCTGGGCAGTAGTCCCAGATTGTGTATCTCTGCACGTTATGCAAGAGGGAAGGAATTTCATTCTGGGTTCAGGAAGAATGATACGGGGAGGGAGATTATAGAAGTGATGGGAAAAGTCCCATCATTAGACGAAGTAGAATGCCAAGTGCAGAGGCCCATTGCATTAGTTTGTAGAGCACTTTGAGGCCCTTGAATGGGCCTCATCTCCACTGCCTTGCACCTGTTTAAAGTGAGTACGCAGTACTACTGAGTCTGGATTAGTGGAGTGTAACAGCCAAAGCATGAGCTTTGTCCATATTTCTATCATTAGGGGACTGTGTTCAATAACCCTTTCCCCACCTCCAGTTCACCTCTCTGGCTGGGGTGTAAATCAGAGGCAGTATCAGTTAATTCAGGCTTTAAGAAGAACAGTATTTCATTTCTTTATTTAACTTCAACAAATCCCATACAGACACACACCTGGCTGGGTCCCATGAAAGCTTAGAGACATTTTGGCAGTGTTTCTATTCAGTAAATGAGAGTGGCCCAAGAAACACACAAACACATGCACTTATAAATTAGCAAGCACACTGAAACGGCTGCAATAACTACATTTCATAAAAACCAGACAAGCCTGCTTGGTTCATGCAGTCTGACCCACTATTGCAGTGTTTGGTTTTAATTATGTTTCATAGTTTCTGTGCAGTGAGACATGAGGCCATCTGTTCGGTGAGCAAAATGGGGATGGATTCATTCAAACAAACATCCCATTTCTAAGAAGGCCATGCTAGTTAAAGGGCCAGAGAAATTGCTCCCAGTGGTTTTAAGCTACAAATTTGGAGTAGTAAGTATGGTTTATCCTAGTTATAAATGTGTAGCAATGCAACCACCAGGAAATCCCATCTCATGGACAGATTCTACTCACAGATTAGAATGTTACTGGAATACCTGGATGGAATCCAAGTGTATTTGTAACTCACTGCAATTCCATTCCTGTTCTCTGTATAGTTTAATTGTCAGGGCTCTGCCTTGATGGACAAAAAGCATGTTACCTCATTCAACTTTGCTTAACATGATTGGAGAGCCCCATCAAGACCTAGGCTCAAACATTTGAAGCCATGTTACCTGGCCCTGTTTTAACCTAAGCTACATCCTTGGTTACCGCATAGCCTGCTAACATGGCTTCAAACGCGTTAGCTTAATAAGACTGGAAAGCTCCATCAAGACACCGGCTAACATGTTTGAAAAACACACCCTTTCTGCCAATCAAGACAGGGCCTACGGCTCTGGGGACTGAAGCTTCTCTCTTTATATCTGGTACCATCAAATTAGAGAAAAATAAAAATCAGTTTAGACTTTCTAAAGAAAAGGTGATTGAGCAGTTCAAGCCAAAGAACACCACCCAAGTTTTCAATGTCAGATGAAACTAACAACAGACTAAAGCAGAGAAATAAACTCTGCTTCATAAATGTCAAACAGAAGTCAATATGAAAAAGTATAAAATACCTTGTAGGTCCTCTGGTAGGAGGTGACATACCACTGGAGGGAGCCAGACACCATATTACTGTTCTAGTACAGGAAGTGGTGAGCTCACAGTTTGGGGTAATCCTTAGGCTCACTAGGCAAGTGCCTTGTCATTTGGGCTAATGTCGTGCTAATGAGCAGATATTATTTCAATGACATCCGCCCACTTCTGAACACAGCACAGCAGCCCACTAACTGAGCTCCTGTTAGTGTTACACGCTACCTGGAATGCAACTTGTATGTTGCTGGCTGCTGGGGTCACTGCCCAGTCCAGCTCTGGGCAGAAAAGTGGTGGAGAAAGACATAAATAGAGAGAAGCCCAAACCATCCCTATAGGCCCTAGCCCTACAGTGGGTGCAGCCCATGCGCCGCAGCTGAACACCCTCCAAGCTTTGGGGTGTTTGACGCCAGGATCAGAATTTTGCTTTTCAGCTGATCTCCAGTTGTAATGCCGCCTTGGCTGTAGCAGCATTTAAGTAAACATGAAAGACACAGGCCTAGCTCTTGTTTCCTGCATCCTCCTCCTCCTCCCTTTATGACAGCCTTGTGCTATGAGAGAGTCTATCCTCCCAGAAGCTCAGGGTTGTGCTGTGGTGGAAAGGTGCTGGCGTAGGTGTCTGATAAAGTCCGCTTGAGACTGAGGTAGGACACGGTTGATAATGGACTTGGGGATCCATCCCTTAAAAAAACAAAACATCTTTAAATAAGCGGGTCTGAAGATGTCAGTGCAACGAATTTGACAGCCTCAGTTCAGTTTTGGAGAGAGAGCTCCATCCATGTAGGTGTAAATTCAGGAGTCTGGCAGCCTGGAGTCCCTCCTGGGGAATGCACCTGCAGTGTGGGGCTGGGGGGCATGTGGATCGGAGGGAGGGGGACACTTTGCAGGTGCAGAACTGGCTGTGTCAGCTTTGTGCCCCCACTGCAGTAGCCCCGGGGTTGGGGGTCATACAAGGTTGGACTAGAGGAGACAAGGACAGAGACCTGAGGTTATCCTGTGGCTCAGCAATTAAAGCTAGTCTGAATAATGGCGGTGCAAGATGCCGCCTCTCAGTCCCTGCCCCAGTGTCAGCACAGGGGTGAATCTTGCCCACACGGCACATCCCTTACTCCTGAGGGCATTCTGTGCCAAAAAAAAATTAAAAATTCTGCGCACAGATTCCACCCAGACACAGACTCAGCAGTGAGGTTGCACCTGACCCTGACACAGTGCAAGGACCAGACCTGCCCCAGAAACACCCCAGGGCCCTGCCCCTCTGTACCAGGTGTGTGCTGGCAGGCAGGCTAGCAAGGCAGGATCCAAGTGTGGAGGGGCTTAGTGTGGGGGGTCCAGGTATGGGTTGAGAGGGTTCTGTGTGGGGCAATCTGGGTGCAGGTGGCTCAGTGGGGAATCCAGGTGTGTGGGGGATCTGGATGCACAGGGGCTTGTTGGGGGGTTCTGGGCGCAATGATAATGGGACTCTGCAGGGGAGTCCAGGTGAAGGTAGTTGGGGCTCAGTGCGGGGGGTCTGGGTGTGGGGGGGGATAGAGCTCAGCAGGAGGGTGTGGGGGACTCAATGGGGGGTCCAGATGCTGGGGAAGCGGGGCTCAGTGCGGGGGGGATACAGGTGTAGTTAGTGGGGGCTCAGAAGGGTGTGGATCTGGGTATGGGTGGCTCATTGGGGTGGTCCAGGTGCAGGGGGAGTGGGGCTCATTGGGGGGGTTCTGGGTGCAGGGGTGTGAAGCTCATCGGGGTGTCTGGATGCACAGGGATTGGGCGGATGGGGGAGCAGCTCCCTGTACAGTGAGCTCCCTCCGTCCTCCTGCACCTGAGGCACAATGGGTGCAGGAAGCAGAGGCGGGGGGGGGGAGTTTTCTACAGCTGGGGGAGAAATCTGGGGGTGGGTCTGACCCAGCCCTGGATGCTGTGCAGGGGAAGAAGTCCTGTCCTCCCAGCCCAGCTGGGACTAGCAGCTGAGCCCGGTGCAGAGTAGGAGTCACCAGCCGGCTTTTCCACAGTCCTGCCTCCTACCCCACACCGATTTACCTCTTTGCCAGTTGCCCTGGGCACCTGAAGCATACTGCTGGGGAAGGTTGCATGAGTGCTTGTGGCTTTCCTTTGCTTCCCCACAGAAAAATGACTTTCTGACGGGGAAGCAAAGAAATCTGCAGGGAACATAAATTCTGCACATGCACAGTAGCGCAGAATTCCCCCAGGAGTACTATGTGTTCCTTCCCTGAAACAAAGGAAAAGAGAATGCACCCATCCCAGGGGCTCCTGAGAGTATAAACAGCCTGGCTAGCTACCAGTATTAATGTGATAACACACCATGCTAAGGAGCGTGAAGTTAGTGTCTCGCTATTATTTTACAGCAATCCATTCCCCAGCTCCCAGAAAGGATCATTGCCTTAGAGTCCTCCTCATACTGCAAGTCTGCCTCCCATAGGTGCCAGGAGCAAAGTGGTCATATATCCTAGCAAGGCAGCATGAACTTGCCTTGAGGTCCATGCTCAGGAGCCAGGTGAAGCGAGTCTGACATTGGTCACCCTCCAGCGGTTGCAGAACAATGCAGCTCAACCCAGACTCAGCCCTGGCGGTTGTGGGAGAAAAAGGAATTTAGCTTTTTTCCAATGAGAGACCGACTGAACCTTCTGACTTGGACTCTAAAGTAGTCCCAGCTACCTCAGGTTTGGATTAGCACATCTGCTCACATTGAAACCTGCTTACAAGCTCTCCATGACATCCCTTCTTATTGGACTGAGCCAATTGTGCATGAATTAAATACAAATAGATTAAAAGTACATTTATTAAGGTCTAATAATAATGCCACAGATGGGTAGTTCTTCCTGGGGGAAGAAGTTTGACTAACCATTGAACTATACAGGTATCAGCTCTCAGCTTAATAGGCATCACCTCACTAGTAACATTTCATTTTAGATTCCTTGTCCCGGTCCTTCCATGACATCTATGCAGTCAGACCCCTGCAGCTAATGTGTCTCTGCGTGGCCACATGGGCATTCCTGTGCAGATGTTATTGTAGGGTCAGGCCTGTACTTTGTAAGTGAATTTAGTGCTCATAAACATAATGGAGTGTACCAGCGATGCAGGCTAGAAACCAGGCATAGCACTCTATACAGCCCATCTAATGCATCTCAGGCCAAATCTGCATCAGACCCTACCATTCCAGTCCTGCCCCCTCTACCAAGCATCACATTCCTGAGCTGCACCTTATTCTGTTTCAGATCTTCTCCTGATTAGAGACTGATATTGGTGTCCATCTGTGCACTTGATGGGCCCAAAAGAGGGCTGGGATTTTCACTTGTAATGATGCCTTGTTAAAAATAAAATGTAAACACTCAATTATTTAACGCCTTACCTGCCTTGCAGTTGCTACATTTTATTTTTAATATGTTCAGAAGAGTGGTTTCTATGTGGGCCTAGATGTGTGTTGTGCTGAACATATTTGTATTCCACTGAAATTGTGCATTCATGCTCTCTCTCTCTCTCTCACACACACACACCAGCATCTATAGGGAAGATGTACCTCTTGAGTGCACAACACACATGCTAAAATAATGCATGCACAGATTCCTGTTAACATTCAGAGCCTTCACCTGACTTGCCCCTTTTGCATGGGCATGAACTCGGAGTGGGTTGCAGTGCCAACCAGATACACAGTTGTCTCCTTCTTCCAGAAGTGCCGTACGCTGATAAAGTCCCTTTGACCAATGAGGTTCCCAGGGCGCTGAGCAGTGATCTCATGAGTCAACAGAGTGTCCTTCCCAATTCTTTGGAGGATCTTTAGCAAGAACACAAACCAAAGAACTGAATAGAAACTACTGGATTAGAAACTGCAATAACCACAGTCTGGAAAACATGGTCCCCTTCCAAACAAGCATAGGGGGTGGCAACAGCCCTTGCACCAGCTGGCCATTTTGTTCCCTTAAAGGCACTAATGGTTTTGCAAAACAAATGCTTGTTCTCCTTGCTGGCACCTTTCCATAGCTGTGGAAACCCACCTTTAAATGTATTCTTGGTACATCTTTGAGTAGTAGAGGTGGAATGTTCTAACCATCCCCCCTCTTTTTCCAAAGCTGCTATGATCAAGGCATATATACACTAGCAAAGGCTGGTTTTCATGCTCCATTTAGAACTTGTTCCTTCCTTGCCTATATAGGCTTAATGACTGGGAAAGTATCAACCTGTCCTCAGAGTTGGCAGGGTTGGGGTTAACACTATCTTCCGCAGCAGAGGAAAGACCACAGCTGCAAGCGCTAAGTGCAGGGACTGGCAGGGTGGGAGAGCTTGACCAGCTGCGGATAATTAAGTAATCCTCCCAGCACAGTATAAGTGGGATGTGCTCCTAGGAACTTGGGTTAACCAATATTAGGAGTGATAGACTGTGAGGGCTGAAAGAAGTGGTTAGTCCTGTTGACCTAAGAAGAAATGTCATTAGCTAGCAAGAGTTTATGGGTTAGGTACTTCACTTCCTTTAAAGAGGTGGGGAGTGTTTCTAATACTAGGGTGGAAGCTAAGCTGAAAGAGACAGAATGTACTGATTAGGAAATACTGTGTGATTCACTAGCCTGCGTGGGAGCTAGCCAGGGATGTGCCCTGAGCTATAATGCAGCAGAGGTAACATTGATCTCTGACTAGCAAGTTACTAAACTTAGGAGAGCAGGAATTAAGAGGCCAAATCAAAACAAAGCAGCGAAACTTAATTTTAAGCTGCAATGCACTCAAAATCCACTCCCAGTGCTGTGTTCCCCCCTGCAGTACAGCAGCATCTCTAGCAGTCTTGGGTCCTGAGAAGATCAGAACATTTCTGGGAAAACATCCCAGGGTAGGAATGGTCAGATCTAGTCTGTTAGCCAATGGGAAAATGCTGCTTCTGCTCTGACTAGTTATTTCTTTACTTCTGATTAGGTACTTGACCTCCTATTAAGGCCCATCTCAGAACCCAACCCTCTGTTGGTTTTGGGGTGGGGAAAGGAGGTGTGTTTCTCTATTTTATTGCTGAAGACCCCTTCAAAGATCTTTGTAGAATCAGTTTAATTATCCAAGTAGCTGTCAGCATTCCAATAGGTTTCTGCTGTACATCTGACTTGTGAACTTTGTGATTTACATGGATTTCATTAAATGACTCAGCACATACATTCATTTCACGCAGTTAATTAGCATGATCTATGCATTAGTTCATGGTCCCTTAACTTGATGGTCTTATAAAGAAACTCTGCACACTGATGTCTGCATGGGGGCATAAAGGCAGCAGCTTGTTTCTGTATAAAAACGAAACGATTCCAGTTTACTGTTTGCTGTGACCCAATGCAAATATCTAACAGCTGATCACACAATGAGGGGATGACCTTCCCGTTCTGAGTTCCAACTTTGGTCTCATGAGCCAGTCACTAATATATTGGACAATGATCAATATACGTTTCCTACAATCAGGTGCCCAAGGGAATTGTTTTACTTCCTCTTTCTTGATGAATATTGTATCCAAAACAAAAAGCCCCCCAGTGCTCACACTCTCAAGTAAATCTTAAAATATATGTTAGTCTATCACAACTCCCTGCCCCACTTTAACACCTGCTCTTTTACTGCATTTAGTTTCATGTCCGTGTTCTCAGCAAGGTGCAATAGTTGTATGTAATAGGCTCCACTTCTTCTAAATAGCCTGAGTCCTTCTGTGCAGTTTTGTCTGTGGGTTTATATCCTGCCCTTTCAGGGAATGGCATTGACATTCAACACATTTCTCTCTTCTAAGATCCTATATAGGTTCCTGTGATCCTAGATCTAGTTGGTAGGTGGAGAATCTTACCACAAGTATATTCTGTTGGAGCTCCACTATCAGTATTGGCTGTCTGTGAGTTTTTAAGTAAGGTTTGAAGTGTTGGTTTTGACCTACAAAGCCCTAAATGGCTTACGTCCTACCTATTGGAGAGACCACCTCTTTCCCTGTGGCATACTGTCACAGCTGAGATCAGCAGAGGCGCTGGAGTTGAAGCCCCACTGGCATATACAATACACAAAGGGGCTGCTGGCAGGGAGTTCTTGACAATGTCCCCATGGCATTAGAATTCACCCTTTCCCTGGGTCTGAAATAGCCCCAGCCTGCTGACCTTCAGGCCAGGCAGCAAACTTCAGCTCTGTATCCAGGCATTGGAAATGGAGGGGAGTGGCGGTGGGAAGCTGTCATAAATGGGGAATTACTTAGAGGGAATTGAGGATTTGAGCTCCTGAGTTGCCTGGCTTGCTGCTGGAGGGTTATACTGAAGGACACAGCTGCACTTTAGCTATATTTGGGTATTTAATTTGCCTGTGTTTTCAGTTCTGTCAAGGGTCCTGAGAGCATTTATCTAGATGTAAATAAATAACTGCAGGAGGCTTTGGGAGAGATTTGTGAGCAGGCAAACCAGTAGCAGATGAGAAACTGGAGGCTGTAGAATATCCAGACCCATCTCTCCATTTACCTTGACTCGACTAAGGGTAGGATTCCACTCAGGCATTTGCTCCAGCTTCTCAAACAGCTCATAGTATAGCTGGTCCACTGGAACGTCCAGCACTGTCTCCATTCGGAAGACTTTGCCGAGCCTGGGAAGAACTGCACTCAGCACCAACTCTCCTTTTCCCTGGGATGAAAGAACACCTGGCAGGGTAATCCTGACCACAAGAATGTAGGTGTGCTGCCATCAGGACCCAGGCCTATGTCAGTTAGCCTGCCTGCACTCCCTGCCAGGTCATGCACTGCGGGGCACTGAATCATTCACTGATGTAATGGGCCTTTCTAATAGATGATTTTGGTCCTTTTTCATCACTATTTGTTTTATAGATGAAAGTCATTATATTTAAATCATGTCACTACTATTTATTTATAAAATATTCACCACCAGAGGTTCATTCTGTGCTTTCTGTTTCCTTTCTAGCTAAAGGAAACTATCCTAGTAAAGATCTTAATATATAAACACATAAATAACAAAAACCAGAACACAGCCATGAGCTGGTATCTGTTAATTTTGTAGCATAAACATTCTGAACTTTCTCTGGGACTATGATTGACTGCGTTTTCCCCTCAAAGCCTTTTCATCTTGTCTATTTGTTTAATATATTCGTGCATGTGCTTAGCCAATTGTCTGTCAGAAGTTGCACCTGTTTCCTTTTACATTGACCATAATGTAGAATGGTTTCCTGTAAGCACTCCTGTTATCTACCTGCTTTTCTGTATCTTCACACATACCATGTGCCCTGGCAGTCACACCCTCTAGCCTCTCACACTAATTCACCCATAGTCCTTTCCATGCACAGACAGGTGGAAATGTGATAGACATTTTGCTGTTGCTCTTTTGACACTGGCCTTTTAGTCTTGAAAGGAGCTCTGTGGGGGAGGGCATTGCTAGAGATAGTTATTAACAATAATAAGAGGAAGTGATCGAGACTGATTCCATCTAGCCCTAGCCCTTCCCCATTCCCCAAGATTTTCTCAGCATGAAAGCTTTTTTGGACCACTAGAGTAACAAAAGCAACAAGTGCAAGGACCGTACCTGGTAGGTTTCTGTCTGCCAGCCATCTTGCTGCTGCAGTATCCCTAAAGCCCTACGCAGGGTGGCTTCTCCTTGATTCACATAGGAAAGCTCCGTGTTTGAAAACCAGCTGGAGTTAACTTCAGAGCCATGTTTTTCACCCGCAGCTACAGGAGCAAGCGCAAAGTACTTGTTCATGAATGTTCCAAAGCCTCCCTACTTTGCCTATATACTCTGGCCTTTCATAAGGATACATGACGGATCTGTTGTTTTATGAGTTGTGTGTGGAATTACGGTGTGCACTGATGGGCCTCTCAGCTCAAGCCCAGGCCTGTAAGAAGATAGATCTGAATCTTCTCTGACTTTGGAGAAGTCCAGACCTGAACTCTTTGCTTGGGGGGGTGCCATCTCCAATGTAACGTACAGAGCAACATCCCATTGCCAGCTAGCCACTTAAGTCAGTTTTCCCATCATTGATGTCAGAAGGCTATGAGTCCTGGTCATGACATCACAACTGCGGAATAAAATATCTTTAAAGTAGAAAACCATTTAAACAGGTGACTTTTTAAGCAATAGCATTGATATCCAAATAAACTATCGCCAATATGCTGATTGGCCCAGTCACTTCACTTAGCATTATTCCACCGACTATAACAAAATTTTCCTGAAATCAAACCACGTGTATAAAACAAAATGAAAGGCCTCTTCTACAACAGCATCACTTGGACAATAGCTCTCAAAAGCCCAGTGTTGACATATAGGCACCTGCATCTACATCACAGTTTTTACCATTATAAGAAACTGTTTTTAAGTGCAAGGTATAAAAACATTTTCAGTGACCATAGTTGTATTGGTCAGTAGAGATGGGGCTTGATAAAATCAAAACCATTCGCAGGAGGCAGTTACTAGCTATGTGCTGACCTGCTGAAAAGTATTTTCAAAAAATTGCACTTAAAACTAGTTCCCAACAGTAATGTGATAGAAACTGAATGCAGATGGGGACTATTTAGTAGCATTACATATACCACATTGCCTCTCCAACCAATGGTTCAAAAGAACAGGACAGGTAGCTCCCATCTGCAAATCTTTAGGTAATTATTAGATGGGCCTAAAAACACTGTCTAGATATAACAAAACACTGTTGACTGGACTCAACCTTTTCTACAAGTCTTTGGATTTCATTTTGTGATGAGTTCATTTTGTCTCTCTTACAAGTCTCAGGATGAATATACCATTGGTTATTACAAAACTCTGGCCTCTAGCCAATACTGAGATGGTTATGAATTATTCAAGGTATTGAGACCTCTCATGTGATGAGAATAACATTAATTCTGTGCTCCCTGCAGTATAGCACTACCTCTGGTTATAGATCAGCCACATTCAGAACAGTCTTTTAATACACATCCATCCATCCATGGGTTTGCAGGTAGCACACAGAGGCTGTACCAGCTGCAGTAGGAACCACCTATGGGAGATTTCTTAGGACGTGCAACATCCAAGCATCTGTGATAAACAGAACTCTTACCAGGGTCCTTCCACCTTATCCTCCGAATATAATCAGGAACTGTAGAAGACAGGCAGTAAGATCCTTTTGACATGAGTCCGCTTATGTCATGCCCAATAGCTGAGAGAGCCATTCTCTTCAAAGCTAGAGGGGGACAAACATAGACAGCTATTAAAATGTATCACATTCAGTACGGAGGCAGGTTGGCCTGGAGACTGAGGCAAAGGTCTGAGAGCAAAGATACCACTAATTAGAATCACTCATTCACTGGATGACTGTGGATGGCTTTTGGGCAAGGCACTTCACTGCCTTATGCCGTAGTTTATTTTAGCTGGAAAATAAAATTAAAAAACCCTCGTGCCTCATGGCAGGTGTTTTTTCCAGCCATGGTAGAGTAGCAATCAACTGTTTGGAGAGGGAAGAATCTGGTGAACTGCCAGAAAATTGCCTGGAACTGTAGAGGTGACCAAAATGTTTCAATTTTTTTTACCTCACAGAAAAGTGATGAGTTTCAAAATTTTTCATGCAAACAGGGATAAAGTTTACAGAAACATTTTCACGAGAAATGTTCCTATTTTTCAATCTGATCTAGCAGGACTCCTGTCGGTAAGGTGTGTGTTGGCCTCATGAACTGTCAAGGCCAAGTTTGTGATAATGGCCCAAAATAAGGACCATGAACCAAATATTCATATAGGAAACTTCAGATGCTGTGGGATTGCTTCCGTCAGGGTAAATGGTCTTTTTATAACCTCAGTACTTATTATACTTTAGTTTAATGTAAACGGTTTTCAACAATAAAGGTAAGGGGACATCAAATTTGTGTGGAATGTAGGTAATTTGGGGACTAAAATTAGTATCATCCCTCAAAATGAGGGACACTTATGTGGTATGGTGAAAATTTCTAATGACACCACACTGCTGGTAGCTTGCAGAAAAGAATCAGGCATAGAGTCCTAGAATTTAAGGCCATTATGATAATATAATCTGGCCTCCTGCATAACACAGGCCTTAGAAACTCGTCCAGTAATTCCTGCATCAAGCCCATAACTTCCATTTGACCTTGGCTGTCAAAAACATTCCAGTGGAGGAATGAGGGGAGTTTGCCGTTTTCAGTTTTTGCTAACATTTTCCTGTCCAAATCATAAATTAAAGAAAGCTACAGCATAAAATGTTTAGCACAGTTCACTTTTATCCCAGGATGCTACATCATATTTCACTGAGCTGATGCACATCATTGTAGCCCTGTCTCACTGCAGTTCTGCACCTCTGCTATAAATCAGTAATATCTGCTTCAAAACATACCCTCTCCCTGCATCCTACTGTAATACACTGCACTTGACTGCTGCAAAGAGGATCCCTGTATCATAGACCAGGGTGTCTCTTCAGAACAGTGCAGCAAGGAACATCATGCTGTGGGGAAATCTGGTTCATGGGCATCACAATGAATTGTTCCCTGGCATCAAAAATTTGGTTTGGAAGGATTTGATTTTTGATGATAAATTTCCGTGGATGCCAATGTTTATTTCCAAATACTTCTAAGTTGGCTTTTTTTGCACTAGCAGGAACAACCGTCCCTCTCCAGGATACTAATAATTGTTGTTTATTCTGAATGTAATAGATTCAGGAACCAAGTCATTATTTTTGACCATGAGAATATGTAATGATTTGTTGTTGGGTCTGCTAGTGAAGAAGGTACCTGTTGTCTACCAATGCAACATATCCTATGGGTCAGATCCTCAGCTGATATAAATGGTCTAAGGATTTAGCTCCATGTGTTTTCAACTTTCCCTCCCTATATATGTTGATTATTAATGATCCCAATTTTATGCCATTATTTTTGCATAAAGAGAAAGAACAATTAGCAGCATTTACAAATTAAAATCTGACCCTTCCTAAACATGATATAGCAAAATAGGAATATATGCACTATATACATGTCAGACTGTATATAAATGTGTCTCTCTGAGTGTATGTCTATATAAATACATACATATACAGTATATATTTATCTATAGAGTAGTGACTGATGCTATTTTCTGTGTGACTGAGAGAGTCCACTGTACAGGACATAGAGATTTATTGTGGTTGTCCTGTAGAATCACACCAGTTATTCAGAGGACAACACTTTTCCATGGTTGACACTACATGGAGGAATATATTTACAGTACATTGTATGCTCTGCTTTATAGACCAAGGAGAGTTCTGCTTACCAGTCATCTTTCGGAGGTGCTCCTGTGAGATCCCACAGCACAGTTTGAAAGTTGCTGACAACATGGTGAGGAGGTGTCTGCTGCCTCTTGTATTCAGTGCAAAAGCTGACTGTGGCACTAAAGCATGCCTTTATAGTGATTTTGAAGGACAACACCTGATGATATGGACCATGCTTCTAGAAAGCAGCTGGAATGAGGAGCATCCAAGGACAAGGCAACCAGAGGGATGGGCCGGAGAGAGGCACCCACAGTAATGAGAAATCACTGCTTTTGTATGTTTCTTTTTAGACCTTTTACAGTCAGCACTTTCCCTTGCTTTTGGACAGTCAGACTCATTTCTGTATTCCAAACATATCCATCAGTTACTAATCCTTTTCTGGAACCTCCTGACACTTTTTTCTCTCTCCAAACAAACTGCAACATACTGTGATGAGCAAGGACCATTCTGAGGTTAGATATCCCAGATTAAAATCTATTTTAATCACCCACATGCACCATTTCAGCTACTTGTGAACACCTACTTGATTTTTACTCTGTTAAGGCAGCTGCCCCTCTACCCACATCACCCTGAAGGTCCCTAGGGCTAACACCACATAGGAAACATGAGCTATGTTAAATTGTAGGTATCCACTGAATATTATGATGACGGTTTCTGTGCACAAACTATAACAGACTCACTTGTATGTTTTTGGCTCTAAACAGGATGCGAATGTAGTTCCAGGCCTGTAATCTTCTGTAGTGTAGACTGTAAACTTCTTGCTCCTCTGGTTAAAATGGGAAATGTGCACCCTTTGAACCCTTCCAATCATGGCAAAATAACACCGGATATAATTGGTTTGTTAGGAAGTGGATATGAATACTTTCACTAAAAATGCTGATCTGACTTGCCAAATGTTGGTCATTTGACAGTTCTCTGTTACCATTTGATTCCTGTTTGGTGCCCTTTGTGAAATGAGATAGTGAACCTATTCAGTGCCCAGAAACAGCTACTCGTCTGAAAAAAAAAAAAAAAAAACCTATCACAGTTGACACCTAGTTGTCACACTGATTAGCAGACTCAGACAGGTCAAGAATGACCTATGACGAGCTCAGAGGTAGGAAGCTTGCACTTTGCACTTGCTTCCCATTATGGACCTCAGTGTTCAGGCCTGGCACCTTTTGCCAGTACTAATAGATTCACTCTTGAAAGAGTAACAATGATAAAGAGAGATCAAGCTCTTTACGGTCTAAAATCTGCCAGTGTGTTAGCTGGGCTAGATGGCTTCTTATAGTGCATTTAACTCCTTGCTACCTCTCCTAAGAACTTGGTGATTCACTGACTGCCTCTCTGTCTGCTTGTTTGCCATAGTGAACCCACCCAGGAACTCTGTTCGTGGGTTCACATGGTGAGGACAACAAATATAAGCCTTCACTGCAAGCATGCAAAATCACTCCTGTTTAAAGTTTGACCCTGGTGTAATAGGATACTTTAGCTCTGTAATTCTGCAATCCTCAGTATCAGAAAAATGTCAAAAATTGGAGGTAATTCAGAGAAGTGGGGAAAAAATGTAAGGGTCATGAGGTTTTGATGTATAAAGAAAGAACTAAAGCTGTATAGCTTAACCAAAGAGTCTACGTGTATCTAAAGGGTGTCACGCGGAGAAAGGAAAGGTCTGGAGGAAACAATCCTGCATTAATCTGTGTGTGTGTAAGTGTGTGTGCGCTGAGGGTAATAAGTCTTTCTGATCTCTAATTTCTATGATCCTATGATTATACTGCTCTGCGTGTATTTCTGAAAGATGTATATTTCGTCATAGTGTTGCCCCTCCTTAGGGCACCTTCCTGCAGCAGGCTGTTACACAACTGGTACACCTGCCTCAGTTTCCCCTCTGAATCCACCCATGCAAAGGAATATTGTTTTTCAGTGTCACAGCCAAACCCCTTTATTCATATAAAGTCCCACAATCCACAGATCCCTCATAATAAAAACAGTTCCTCTCAAATCCAACTCTTCAGTCCCTTTCAAAGGCCACCCTTCCCAGGTCACCCACCTGAGTTAACTACTCTCACAATTCCTTTAGCCCTTGCTGCCTGGCCCCAGGCCTGCTACCTGGGAATCCCAAGACCTGCTGCTCTCCCATGAGTCTTCTTTGATAGTTCCCAGTGAGGATTGCCATGACAGAACTCCTCACAGTTCCACTCAGCCAGGACTCCCTGCTTGTGAGTCCTACCCCGCTCCCGGGATCCACCCTCCAGTATCAACCCTTTTGTTTTGGGCTCAGCTTCTCTTAACTAGACTGGTTCTTCCCCTTCTTCTCAGGGGCCTCTGCACAAGCTCTCCTTTAACTCAGCAGAGGTTCTCCAGCTCTGACTAGGCCTCACCATCAACCTTTTTCTTTTCCCAGTGGCTCTCTGTACCAGCTCTCCTCTGCTTCTGTTTCTGCTCCTGTTTCTCCCTGGATCTCTTCTTTCCTCCTCTGGCAGCTCTCACCTGCCCTTCTCTGGCTTCCTCAGGCAGCTCTCTCTCACCAGGCCTGCGACTCACCCAGTCTCCTTTCCCCTAAGGCCTTGGTGCCTTCTTTTAAGTCCAATTGGGGTCACCCTGAGACAGAGTATCTGGGAGAAAAACTACAGTGGAGGATGGAGACAAGTTCACATGCTCCAGTACTGAGCCACGGGGGGCAAACATAATGTAATATGAGAAAAAAAAGACCTCTGTTATCTCACTGCTCCTGGTTCATCTGCTCTCCAAAGTACTGAAGTGGCACTTCAAAGCCAAGCATGCAAAGTAACTTAAAAAAAAAAAAAAAGTCTAAACGAAGGAGGTATAAAGTAAAGCTCTTGGTTCATCAAGTCAGGTGAATGTCAAAGTCCCAAGGGGGATAGAGAGATTTAGAGGACACCATCAAGAGAACTTCTCATCTTTTTGGAAATCCTTTATTTTATTATTTGTTTTTTTCTTCATCCATACTAACACTTCTAGAAGCTCGAAACTGAAGTGTCTCCCCTCCATGTCCCTCAGCTATACCAGTTTGTTGGTGTGTTTGTGGTTACCATCACTCATTACGAGGTCTTAATTGTGCATACACTGGTTTGTTATTGTAGGGTTGTCCATGATTGTTTGATTACATTGCTTTATTTTTATAGCACTGTGTTTCCTTTCAGCCCTCCATCACCTATCCCCTCCTTAATCCTTAGGGTTTCTGTATGCCATTCCCATGATTCTGATCAGGTGTCCTAGGCAAGTACTGAGTGTTACTGTAGTATGTGAACCTATTATTTAAATCAGCTTCTGTACCAAATGACTAGAGGATAGCTAATGTGACACCAATTTTTTAAAAGGGCTCCAGAGGACATCCCGGCAATTACAGGCCGGTAAGCCTAACTTCAGTACCAGGCAAACTGGTTGAAACTGTAGTAAAGAACAGAATTATCAGACACATAGATGAACATGATTTGTTGGGAAAGAGTCAACCTGGCTTTTATAAAGGGAAATCATGACTCACCAATCTATTAGAATTCTTTGATGGGATCAACAAACGTGTGGACAAGAGTGATCCAGTGGATATAGTGTACTTAGACTTTCAGAAATCCTCACCAAAGGCTCTTAACCAAAGTAAGAAGTCATGGGATAAGAGGGAAGGTCCTCTCGTGGATCAGTAACTGGTTAAAAGATAGGAAACAAAGGGTAGGAATAAATTATCAGTTTTCAGAATCATAGAATATCAGGGTTGGAAGGGACCTCAGGAGGTCATCTAGTCCAACCCCCTGCTCAAAGCAGGACCAATTCCCAACTAAATCATCCCAGCCAGGGCTTTGTCAAGCCGGGCCTTAAAAACCTCCAAGGAAGGAGATTCCACCACCTCCCTAGGTAACGCATTCCAGTGCTTCACCACCCTCCTAGTGAAATAGTGTTTCCTAATATCCAACCTAGACCTCCCCCACTGCAACTTGAGACCATTGCTCCTTGTTCTGTCATCTGCCACCACTGAGAACAGTCTAGATCCATCCTCTTTGGAACCACCTTTCAGGTAGTTGAAAGCAGCTATCAAATCCCCCCTCATTCTTCTCTTCCACAGACTAAATAATCCCAGTTCCCTCAGCCTCTCCTCATAAGTCATGTGCTCCAGACCCCTAATCATTTATGTTGCCCTCCGCTGGACTCTTTCCAATTTTTCCACATCCTTCTTGTAGTGTGGGGCCCAAAACTGGACACAGTACTCCAGATGAGGCCTCACCAATGTCGAATAAAGGGGAACGATCAAGTTCCTCGATCTGCTGGCAATGCCCCTTCTTATACAGCCCAAAATGCCGTTAGCCTTCTTGGCAACAAGAGCACACTGTTGACTCATATCCAGCTTTTCGTCCACTGTGACCCCTAGGTCCTTTTCTGCAGAACTGCTACCCAGCCATTCGGTCCCTAGTCTGTAGCAGTGCATGGGATTCTTCTGTCCTAAGTGCAGGACTCTGCACTTGTCCTTGTTGAACCTCATCAGGCTTTTTTTGGCCCAATCCTCTAATTTGTCTAGGTCCCTCTGTATCCAATCTCTACCCTCTAGTGTATCTACCACGCCTCCCAGTTTAGTGTCATCTGCAAACTTGCTGAGAGTGCAGTCCACACCATCCTCCACATCATTAATAAAGATATTAAACAAAACCGGCCCCAGGACCGACCCTTAGGGCGCTCTGCTTGAAACCGGCTGCCAAGTAGACATGGAACCATTGATCCCTACCCGTTGAGCCCAACGATCTAGCCAGCTTTCTATCCACCTTACAGTCCATTCATCCAGCCCATACTTCTTTAACTTGGCGGCAAGAATACTGTGGGAGACTGTATCAAAAGCTTTGCTAAAGTCAAGGAATAACACATCCACTGCTTTCCCCTCATCCACAGAGCCAGTTATCTCATCATAGAAGGCAATTAGGTTAGTCAGGCATGACTTCCCCTTGGTGAATCCATGCTGACTGTTCCTGATCACTTTCCTCTCCTCTAAGTGTTTCATAATTGATTCCTTGAGGACCTGCTCCATGATTTTTCCAGGGACTGAGGTGAGGCTGACTGGCCTGTAGTTCCCCGGATCCTCCTCCTTCCCTTTTTTAAAGATGGGCACTATATTAGCCTTTTTCCAGTCATCCGGGACCTCCCCCGATCACCATGAGTTTTCAAAAATAATGGCCAATGGCTCTGCAATCTCATCCGCCAACTCCTTTAGCACCCTCGGATGCAGCGCATTCAGCCCCATGGACTTGTGCACGTTCAGTTTTTCTAAATAGTCCCAAACCACTTCTTTCTCCACAGAGGGCTGGTCACCTTCTCCCCATATTGTGCTGCCCAGTGCAGCAGTCTGGGAGCTGACCTTGTTCGTGAAGACAGGTGCAAAAAAATCATTGAGTACATTAGCTTTTTCCACATCCTCGGTCACTAGGTTGCCTCCCTCATTCAGTAAGGGGCCCACACTTTCCTTGACTTTCTTCTTGTTGCTAACATACCTGAAGAAACCCTTCTTGTTACTCTTAACATCTCTTGATGGAGAGGGGTAAATAGTGGTTCCCCCAGGGGTCTGTGTTTGGACCAGTGCTGTTCAACATATTCATAAATGATTTGGAAAAAGGGGTAAATGGTGAGGTGGCAAAATGTGCAGATGATACGACATTACTCAAGATAGTTAAGTCCAAACCAGACTGGGAAGAGTCACAAAGGGATCTCACAACTGGGTGACTGGGCAAGAAAATGGCAGATGAAATTCAATGTTGATAAATGCAAAGTAATGCACATTGGAAAACATAATCCCAACTATACATACAAAATGATGGGGTCTAAATTTAGCTGTTGCCACTCAAGAAAGAGATCTTGGTGTTATTGTGGATAGTTCTCCGAAAACATCCGCTCAATATGCAGTAGCAGTCAAAAAAGCTAACAGAATATTAGGAGCCATTAGGAAAGGGATAGATAATAAAACAGAAAATATCGTAATGCTTCTATATAAATCCATGGTACGCCCTCATCTTGAATACTGTGCAGATCTGGTTACCTGATCTCAGAAAAGATATATTAGAATTGGAAAAGGTACAGAGAAGGGCAACAAAAATTATTAGGGGTATGGAACAGCTTCTGTATGAGATTAAAACAACTGGGAATTTTCATCTTGGAAAAGTGATGACTAAGGGGGGATATGACAGAGGTCTATACAATCTCGACTGGTGTGGAGAAAGTGAATAAGGAAGTGTTATTTACTCCTTCACATAACACAAGAACTAGGGTATCACCCAATGAAATTAATAGGCAATAGGTATAAAACAAGCAAATGGAAGTACTTCACACAATGCACAGTCCATCTGTGGAACTCATTGCCAAGAGGTGCTGTAAAGGCCAAAACTATAACCGGGGTCAAAAAAGAACTAGTTAACTTCCTGGAAGATAGGTTCATCAATAGTTATTAGCTAGGATGGTCAGGGATGCAACACCATGCCAGCCTTTGTTTGCCTGAAGCTGGGAATGGATGACAGGAGAAGGATCACTCAAGGATTGCCTGTTCTGTTCATTCCCTCTGTAGCACTTGGCATAGGACACTGTTGGAAGACAGGATACTGGGCTAGATGGACCACTGGTCTGATCCAGTATAGCCATTCTTATGTTCATATTTTCCTTCTATCCAAGGGCTGCTCATAATGTTTATCCCCAAATCACGGTAAATTCTGTACTAGTTTAAATAATGGCCTTGTTACCTTTAGAAATTAGTGAATAAGGAGAAGAGCACAGTAATCTATAAGGTAAGTGGGATAATTCCTGTCTAGTCTAAGATGTAACATTCTCTTGCTAGACAGAATTAAATTTTAGTTAAAGTCTGTTGAGTCAAGTAAGGAAACTGCTGGGTTATTGTGACAGTTGCTATGTCAATGAAAAATTCTCCCGTTGTCCTTCCCTTGGGCTTACACCCTGTATTTACACTGCATCTCTCCCATTGATGATCAGGTGTGAAAAAGTCCCTGTTACTGTCTGAGATATGAAGGATGAAATCCTGGCCCCAATAAAGTCAGTGGGCATTTTGCCATTGATATCAATGGCTAAAGGTCTTTTGTTGTACCAGTGTACAGACTATTTTCCAAACACAGCTTCTTAGAGTAAGCATATCATTGTTTCTGTTTGTCTACCCACTGTTCCATTTGTATCCATTACTGAATGCAGCTCCTGGACAGGACAGCCTTTCAGATGGTTTCCAAATAACTTGCAGTCCTTTTTACAAATCCCTTGAACCTGGGGAAGTGTTCAGTGCAGACATTAAATCTATTGTTTGAAACTTCACTTATCACTTCTCCGAAACTGTCCTTGTTACACCAAAACCTGTTTTTTGTTGATAGCCCCATTTGTCTCAGGCAACTTCTTCATTTTTCAGGCTGAATGGATGGTTTTACTCATTGCCTACAGCCATACATGTGAATGTATCATCCTACCGCAACACCTCTAATTGATCTCAGATGATCAAGCTATAGATTGGCACAGGGTTCCTCTGAGTTCTGGGTTTTGCTCTGACTGGTTTGTTTTGCAGGATTACACATCCTGGGTTTTGGGCTACTGGCGTTGGATTGTTTGGGAATGTTTTTTAGAAAGGAGAGCACTTTGCTTCTTTGTGCTTGTTTTGAAGAAATCTTCCTCTCCATAAGGAATGACATGGACTTCACAAAGAGTTATAATTACAGAAAGGTAGGTCAAGCTTGCTGCCTATCAAATTTTACAATATCTCCCTTAAAGAGCCTGGGCAAACCTCAGCTTCCTTGTCATTGCAGTTTGCCTTTGCTCCACTCCTAGTTCACATGCTTAAGTTTGTCTGTTATATTGTATTAGGAACTCAAACAGTAACACCTGTCCCTGGAGACTGCTCCATTCTCTACTTTATCTCGTGCTAGACTGCCACGCTTACAATCACCCATTTTGATGGCTTGCCTTATGCCTCCAGCAGACAGGCCAGACCTTTGCATTGTTCTTCCACATCACATTGAAAGGGGCATGTCAGCTAGGATAATAGTCTTATCTCCCTTAGTTTCCCCCTGAAAGGATATCCTCATAGAAGCAAACTGGCTCATTCAGAGGCCTTCTACTTAGACATCCATAATGATGATCAAGGGGGGGAAGGGGTGGTATTGCAGGCTGCACTGAGCTTCCATTCTGGGGCTTGTATAAAAACTCTGTAATGCTGAGTTCTTTGGCATCTTTATTTCAGTTGATGGGATGGGGTCTGATTCTCCTCTGCCCTACATCTGGAAGGTCATTTATACCAGTGCTATATGGGAACCCTACTAACTCAGAATGAGGTAGTGTTCTACACCCAGGTCGCAATCCCTTTGCATTGGTCTAAATGACTGCACAAGCTTCAGAGCTATGGAGAATTAGGTCCAAAATGTCTTGTTTGATTTCTCTTTCTGCTGTTTCCCATGACACAAACCCCAAAAGTTCTAGAGTCATGTTGTTTCACTGTCTTCCGCTTTCCACATGTGCGCCCAGTTGTGCCAAATCCAGATTAGTGCATGTAACTTGACATGTCTGAGCAAATTTGCAAATTTTTGCAGACAGTTTTGGAGGGTGGCTGAAAATCTGCCCTATGGTCTAGATCCCTATGGAGTGCTGATTTTATACCACACTATTTTTGTGGTCAGTGCTAAGTTAAGTGGCTGAGAGGGGACTGATCCAAACTTCCTTTTTATTTTGTTGCTTTCCCGGGGGCTTGGCGATTTTCTGAGGTTCAGAATTAACAAGGCAGCACTGATCCTTTCTGTTGCTGGCTTTGTGATACTATAAACACAGCATTCTGACTTCAGGAAGAGGAGTAAGTATCATATACAGATGAGCTGCTATGAAACAAAGAACCTGTTTTCATGCAATAGTCCCTAGTAATAAGGAACAAATGAAAAATGCCAAAATATTATTTAGAAGCAGAACTGGTTCTAAACAGAATGTTTTCCAAAGATTCCCATGGGATGTCAGCAGCTCTGTAATACCTGACCCATTCTCATAAGGTGCTGCAGAAAAACACCCAATCACTAGGAAAGGTCTTGATCTTGTTAGTGCTCCTTTCCTTATTCCACATGAAGTTAGCAGGAGAGCATTTACGTCCCAGTCCCCAAAGGAAGCTAAACCAAGGCTATTATATCAACCACTAGTACTCCTGCAAATGTGGAATGGATACAAATGGTTACACCATGCGACAGATGACGTGCAAGCTTCCCATCCTCACATCTCAACTTTATCCCTCCATGTCAATGTCGATCTATAATGGACCTTGTATTCCAGTCCTGGATCCCTCCCCACAGTAGCAATGTCCTTCATATAACACTGTATCTTCTTACACCATTCCTGTCACTTCTTTTGGACATACATTTCTGTGTTAGTCTCTGCAGGAAGCTAATCGGCATTCAGATAGCTTTTTATCACCAGTCTTGATGGATGGAACCCATCTGTTGTCTTGCTCTTTACACGGTGTTCTTAAAATATTACTTCTTTTAGCCAGCAATGGAGGGCTAGTAGTAATGTACTATCACATGGGGTTCTGAACTTGGCCCTTTGCTTCCTATGCTGAACGTAGCTGGGGAAGAGGCAGTAGGGAGCATTTTCACTGTACTTCCATGAGAACTCCTGCTGACTAACCAAGAGCTAGACTGTGGTTATACCACAAGCCCTGAGTAAGGAACTCGGAGTTACACTCTGGTCCCTGATTTCCCGATTTGGTCTAGGAGGAAGCAATTTGCACCAGACCTATACATGACACAGGTTATTGACCCTCTGCATCAGTTTAGCAGTGCTGGCTGGCACATTGCAGGAGCACAATCTAGTCTCACCCATGTCTCAAGGTTTCTTTTCACTGTAGCCAAGATAGGAAGAGCACAGAACATCCTGTGACCTCTCCGGTACTGCAAGAACTCATACCACTTCTCGCCGTACTGGGTCAGTGCTTTTAAATGCAGCACTTGCAATGAAGAAGAAAAGGTGCTGCTTCCTCTACACTGCTTCATTATTGTGTGAAGAAGTAGTGGAAGCCTTCTTTGCCAGAGTACTTTAGTCACATCTCTAATATGAGTATTGCAATGGACTGCTTGTGTGGTATGCGTAGATGTGTATATATGTGAGTTAGAAGACTTTCCTCATTGCCTACTATCCATTACCTGGGAAACCTGGACTTCCCTGGCATACATTTAAATAGCCACTGGAGGTGTCTGAGCTACAATATATGAAGTGACTCTTGGAGAGATGTTTGGAAAAATTGCTTCCAGATGTCAGTCTCGTTTACAAAAAGCAATGCAAGGTTTGAAACAATCTTCTGGTAAGGTGCTATTATGTGACAGGCTTCATCCTTTAATATGACCTCACAAAATCCCAGTTAGATATATGATTGCTGGCACATAGCACCAAGCTAGGGATGGAGTCCTGCACACTTGAAATTTCTCCTAATTTTCAGTGCTAAATCTTTCTTTATGAAATAACCTTGCACTGAAATGAATGGGACCATCAGTTCTAATTGTGCAGATCAATTTAGTGCAAGTCATTTCTCAGCCTGTGGAGGACATTTTCTCATGAACTATCCAAGGTCTCCTGAGGAAAGACAGTTGCCAACGCTGAGTGCAAAAGTGTGTGAATAGCATATCAAGATTTAAATCTAGAATCACTGCTGCTAATTCTTCACAACAACAAGTCGGTAATTAAAGTTGCCCATTAAAAATGTCATTCATTTAATGGAAAGGTAGATGTGGATTCCTTTGGTTTCTCCATTTCTTCTTGGCACCTCCCTCCCTTGTTTAATTAATATTGCAGGGTTCTAATTAATGACCTTTTTACATGTTAGTATCAGTTTATCCATTTGCAGTATACCACACAATGTAACTAACTTTTACTGGTGATGGGAGCATGCATACTCGGTGGTTTCAGATCTGATCCTCTAGAGTTTTCTTTGGAACTTTCCATGACATTGGCAGTCTTGCTGGTGAATCCAGTTTTCCATAACCTCCCCACAAGGAAAAATTAATGCACTTATAAAAGTGGAACACAGACACTTTATTGGGGTGCAGCCTAACATGGGTTAAATTTTTGCTACTGCTCTTAGAGTGGTTCGGGGAAGTGCCAAACTCTGTGTATGCCTCCTGCTCTAATACCACAGGATATGATCAATTGGTATTGGGTGCACTAAGATATTTTATGGTATTTCCTCTTGTGCATTTTATTTTGCATGGTCAGGCCATTGGCCCCTCTAGTTGAAAAAGCAGCATGGAAGAGGTGATCCATTTATTGAATTCAAATGTAACATATAAAAAACCAGTAGAACAATTGAGGATCGAGAGCAGTACTTTCATCAATTTCTTTTATTGTGAAAAGAACAGAAGTTATATGACACTGGAAGACCCATGACTAGGAATTGGGTTTATAACATATTGTCACTTGATGAGCTGACCCTTTAAGGAACACAAGTGACACATGTTGATAATTTTAGGAAAAGGCCACCTGGCCCAATCTATCATTGCCAGGTGGCCTTTTCCTAAAATTGTCAACATGTGTCACTTGTGTTCCTTAAAGGGTCAGATGCAAGTGAAGAAGTGAGGTTCTTACCCACGAAAGCTTATGCTCCCAATACTTCTGTTACTCTTAAAGGTGCCACAGGACCCTCTGTTGCTATTTCACATAAGAATTCTTCCGTCAACCTAGCTAGTGCCTCTTGGGGAGGTGGATTATCTAGGCAGATGGGCGACCCTCTCCCGTTGGTGTAGGTAGTGGCTACATTGTAGCATTTTAACTGTAGACATACCCTTAATGAGCCCACTGCGGGGGAAGACTCTGCACCCCAGGAATCCTTTCAGGCTCTTGAGGCAGAGACAATGGCCTTTGGGTAATGTAAGTGGAGCAAAAAGTCATTTTTGTTATCCATTACTTAGGCCTGATCTACACTGGGGGGAGGAACGATCTAAGTTACACAACTTCAGCTATATGAATAACGTAGCTGAAGTCGACATACTTAGATCTATTTACCGCGGTGTCTTCACTACAGTGAGTTGACTGCTGCCGCTCCCCCATCGACTCTGCCCGCGCCTCTTGCCGAGCTGGAGTACAGGAGTCGACGGGAGAGCGCTCGGGGAATCGATTTTTTCACGTCTAGATCCCCACTGCTGCCCGCCGATCTGGCTGGTAGTGAAGACATACCCTTAGGGAACAAAGAAAGCAGCTCCCTTTGATTCTGTGACTGTTGGGTCCCCAATCTGGAGGGCTGGAGATGCTGATAACAGTCTTTGTTTAATCCTGATCTGATGTAAAGGTAGCCATCTTACAGCAAAAAAACTTCAGGACCAGGCTCCAAAGAGAAACTGCTGAGCTCCAGTTCATTTGCAAATTTGACACCATCAGATCAGGATTAAACAAAGACTGTGAATGGCTATCCAACTACAGAAGCAGTTTCTCCTCCCTTGGTGTTCACACCTCAACTGCTAGCAGAGCACCTCATCCTCCCTGATTGAACTAACCTCGTTATCTCCATATTGATTTATACCTGCCTCTGGAGATTTCCATTACTTGCGTGATGAAGTGGGCATTCACCCACGAAAGCTTATGCTGCAATACTTCTGTTAGTCTTAAAGGTGCCACAGGATCCTCTGTTGCTTTTTAGTGGTTTACCAGTGTTAATACATACCTCTGTGACCAGAGGTGGTCATCTTGAAACTGTTACATGGGTGTTCGAGAGTAACAGCCGTGTTAGTCTGTATCCGCAAAAAGAAGAACAGGAGTACTTGTGGCACCTTAGAGACTAACAAATTTATTAGAGCATAAGCTTTCGTGGACTACAGCCCANCTTGCCCTTGTCCTAAGACAGCCACCCCCATAGCAAAGTTAAGGCCTTGACTAGCCACACACCCATGTAAAAAGAAGAACAGGAGTACTTGTGGCACCTTAGAGACTAACAAATTTATTAGAGCATAAGCTTTCGTGGACTACAGCCCATTTCTTCGGATGCATATGCATATGCATCCGAAGAAGTGGGCTGTAGTCCACGAAAGCTTATGCTCTAATAAATTTGTTAGTCTCTAAGGTGCCACAAGTACTCCTGTTCTTCTTTTTACATGGGTGTGTGGCTAGTCAAGGCCTTAACTTTGCTATGGGGGTGGCTGTCTTAGGACAAGGGCAAGACAAAGTAGCAGGGAAAGTGAAGATGCTGCTGGGGCCAGTGGGACTCGACAGGCTCTGCATGCTCTTTAGTCTGACTGCCCTGGCTCTAAAAGCATCAGTAACAAAAGGGCTAGAGGGGTTCTTCTCTTTTTGAAGTTTTGGCTGTGCACCGTGGTGCATAGCTGTGTCTGAACATCACCATTAAGGTCCAATCAGCCACTTAGAGCACTATTGGTGACAATCAGTGCCTCCTGCCATACTCCAATAGGCAGTGGCCATTCTTAAAACTTGCCAATTGATACTGAGAAGTAAATAGCTTGACCTTGGGTTTTGCAGTTGTCAAGGTGTGTCATAAAGTAAGTATTAATAGAGAATGCAAAATACATGTTTAAACAGCAATTTAGCTGCAATCTTAACAACGCATTGCCAAGGATTGCTTCATAACAGGGAATACAGCAGATACTGAGGAACTGTCTCAATTTCCTTAGGGCAAAACTGACACATTTTTCTGGGTAACCACAGTTAAATTCTTCCAATTTATGAGCCCCAGTGTATACAATTATTGTATTTTTTAAATCCAAGAATGTGCTGCTGTGTATGTAATTTCCTATTTGACCCCAGGTAATACAGTTCCTCATCTGGGCCGCAAAGACCTCTGTAAATCCTAGGAGAGCACATGGGAAGTTAAAGGAAGCCAGGAAGGAGGTGAAACTCTGGGAATGTGCTCAAGTAGCATCTCGACATCTGGCAACCAGACCATTCTGTTCATTGGTTTGGACTAGTAGTGAAGGCGTATGACCGCTTATTCTGTTCTGATTTGATGGAGGTTCCAATTCTGAAATTGTCTTTCCCACCCGTCAGCAGCCAGGGGAGGGGGCAAAAGGGGCAGGGACGTTAAAGCGCTGCAGGGTCCTTTGCCTCAGCAGCGCTTTAACGTTGCTGTCGTCCCCCCGTTGGTGGGCCTGCCAGTACGGACCCTACTGGCAGGGCCCCTGACAGGGGAGGCAAAAGGGGCAGGGACATTAAAGCTCTGCCAGCGTTTTAATGTAGGCTGGGTATGGACTGGTGCGGGTTCTTACTGGTATGGAGTACTGGCCAGTACCGGCTCACTTTTACCCCTGGTGGTTACTCAGATGAGTGGGGAGAAATGTGTGACTAACATGCCATTCTGGGTATCCTTTCTCAGAACACTTTCTTAAGACTGCCTGAAATTCACCTTTTGACTCTCAAAGCAAGGGGTCTTAGCTGTGAGGTTTATGGTGGCCCACTTTTGCTTCTAAGGCTAGGTCTACACAACAGGAGGGGTCGACCTAAGATACGCAACTTCAGCTACGCGAATAGCGTAGCTGAAGTTGTGTATTTTAGGTCGACTTACCTGGCTGTGAGGATGGCGGCGAGTCGACCGCTGCCGCTCCCTCGCCGACTCCGCTTCTGCCTCTCGCTGCGATGGAGTTCTGGAGTCGACGGCAGAGTGATCGGGGATCGATTTTATCGCATCTACACTAGACACAATAAATCGATCCCCGATAGATAGTTCGCTACTCGCCAATCCGGCGAGTAGTGAAGACGTGCCCTAAGGGACCATCCCATATGGAGAATGACCATCAGAGGGAAGGGTACATGATTATGAAAATTCTACCTCTCTCCTTTCTTGGTGTCTTAAGGATTCTCAAGGCCAGATCCAGAACATGTTAATTCTGCTGTTCCTTTTACTGTGCCAACTGGATCTTGCACATCTCAGAGCTGGCCCTTTACAAGGGACTTGCCTTGATGGACTCTAGGGATTCATGTCCCAACCACATTTGGCACCCTGATTTCAACATGTTCTCTTGCAATAGGGACACTTGTTTTTATTACAGTCAGTAAAAAGCAGACTCTTGTGGGAGCTAGAAAAGGTTCTGGGCTGCCCACATCAGTCCTGGGTCTGGCTCATGGATGCAGCTCACTGAGAATTTGGGACCAAGGAAAAAGGAGGAATGATAAATCCAGACCCAGCACACATTGATTCCTCTACTGCTCCTTTGCCTCTGTCAACAGGATCTTGCACATCTCGGAGTTGGCTCTGTGCAAGGAAAGCTCACGTCCAGCAATAGTGCCCCATCTCCCCTTGCGAACAGTGATGTTTTGGTTCAGTGAAGATTCAGAGATTGTAAAGATTTCTCTGTGGGGCAAAACAACAAGAGCAACAACAAAGTAGTTAGGAGACTTTAGAATGACACAAGATTGGACCCAACTTGTGTCCTCAAATCAGCATGTTCCATTCCTTAAAAGTCTGAGCTGTTAGAATGTTATGGCATATTCTGACAGGTGTTTTTCTTGACTTCTGTCAATAGGGATTTATTGCCCTTGAAAACAGTATTATATCCACGTTGTATAACCATGCTAGAAGCTGCTGTGAGTTTAATCTTTAGCACAGATTAACTAGCACACTTTAAAATAATTCCAACATTTCGCAACACTGGATAGGGTAATTTTGCTGATAGTTTCACCTATAATGTGGATGGGGCCTAAATGTTTCAGTAGGAGGATGAACCACTGCTGTCTCAAGTTATGCCTCCGCTCCCAGCAATTGACTGAAATGGGGAAGATTCTTAGAGAATGAGTTGATTTCTGGCACCAGTCTGCAGAGCACACTGAACAGGAGATGGAGCAGACTGGACTTCCAGGAAAAGCTGTGTAGCAAGGGTGTCTGCCTCTGATGCCATACAGCAGCAACAAACTGCTTGATGCTTATTTATGTCAAGAAGGAGCCATGAAGGGCTTATCAGTAACAACGTAATAAAATAGTGATGTTATGTCTGTGGCAAAATCAATATTGGCATTAGGACCAGCAGTTACAGTATAAAAGAGGTTTATCGCCACAATACTGTAAAAGACAGCCGAGCATTCTTCTGGGCACAGGGCTGTCTTAATACTCCTTAGGCTGGCTAACTCTCCAGCATCGTCCAAGGCTTCCTTTAACCTTTTACTGATCTCTCCAAATGGAGGGACTCAACAGAACCTGCTTTAAGTCAAATGCTGGACAATGAAACTCTTATCACATGCTACAAGAAACAGGGCAATAAATAACTCGCTTCTTAGTGGGAGAGTGAGAACTGGCTTTCATAATAGCCTCCCCTCTTGTATCCTGTAGGTTTCATATCCCTGGCTATCTCAGATGCTCATGATATTGTGGAAGGCCAAGCACCACTGGAGTTAGGGAGCACTGTTGTTAAGGTTCTGAACTGAGCTCTAGTGTCAGGAGGGAAGAGGAAGTAGTGCATGATCTCCCTCCGCACCTTGCCCGCCACTGGGAGTCACAAACTAATGTCCTGGACAGTAGGTGTGTCCTAATCCCCACCCCGAGTAGAAATCCACACCCTGGTAGTCCTGGACTAGAATGCCTCAGTTTACCTGTAAGGGAGCTGCTCCTCCCTTAGCTGCAGACACATGAGCACAGGATTCCCAGAAAATCTCACCGCCGTATCAAAATTGATTGAGGCTTCCGCCTCTGTCTGGCTTTTCACACTGGCTTGAAAGAAAGGGGCATCGATTTCTGCTGTGAAATCAATGGCCAGTCCACCCCTGCAACAGGAGAAAGCATAAATCCTGTCACGGAACAATGCCTCCCAGGGGAACGCACTGTCTATGCAATGCTGGCACTCTATGATTTCATTATTTCTTAATTTGTCAGCGGCTGTGTGGTGCTTCCTGATCCCGAAGGAAGGGGAGGTGCAGAAAAAATGTTAATTAAACCCATCTATCAAAGTGAGGCTTTTAGCCTGATCCCAAGCACAGGCTATGAGAGCCTAAAGACAATGATAAGTGATGGGTGTCTGTGTTCATGGGGAAGCAGATCTTTCAGAAGTTGCTAACTTCTTTTTGTGGGATCCTTGAACATACAGGTTCAACGGGGTAGGTTTAAAGGGGCGTGTAACAGATGTAATTCTCACAGCTGGTATAGAGGAATAGGAGACTCTATGCAACTCCCTCCACTCTCCCCCACACAAAAAAAGCCCTCACCATCCAATCATAGGATGTACATTGGTGTATTTGGTGGGAAAGGCATGGCTGGAAAGCATGGGGCTCTAGTTATCTTTGGCCAATTATATAAAATAGCCCTTTGGGAGCTGTTACAAGTCAGCCTAAGTTGGAGCAGCCCTGAGTCTGTTCTAATGTTTGGAGCAGCTCTGAGGCTGTTCTAATTTACGCTAGTTCCTGCTAAGTCTCCTGAGTGTTCAGAGATTAAATAAGTTTTCACTCATTTACCTTGTTTTGACGCTGGTTCTTGATTCTTGCTCCCATAAATTCATATCAATGTTGGCTGAAATATCTAACCCAAGTGCCCCCTGAAGTTTAACCACTGTTTGCAGTCCAGACTGAAGTGGAATTGCCTGTAGAACAGAAAAGAGCGTATTTATTTTGGAAGCACTTTTCTTGATCTTAGGTGCTCATACAAAAATATTAGACAGCAGCTGGCCAGAGGGGACGCTGCCTACTTTGCACTCCCAACGCCTACTGGGCTGGGGCGGGGAAGACAGGAACTGAAGCCAGGTCTCCCACATGGCAGTGCAGAACCCACCTCTAATGAGCCAACTCAGAAAACCAATTCTTAACATCCTTTGATCAATGCCATCCCATGGTTAGATTTGGCACCATCATGAATATCAGTCATGAGCCGATGGCTTGCAAGCAGGCCCCCTCCAGAATATTCACTACACTGCAGTGTACCATGGCGCTGTTTAACAGGCAGCTTGGATGAGGGAAGGTCCGCATATCATACAGCCATTACCTGTTCATGATCCATCAGCAGGACAGTCCCTTTGACCACACTGGTTGGCTCTCCGCTGCTTAAGAGAACCTTGGTCATTAAATCTGTATATCCTTGGAAGAAAACAATTGGCCGTAACTGGACGTCAAAGAAAATGGCAGACATCCCAGCCATGAGCTCCTGTTCCTCTTCTCCTTCAGGGTTACTCTCTCCCATCACAGATTCCAACCCCTGGGCTTCAATAGAGACCTAAAATACACAAGCAGAGAAAATGTGCTGCACAAGGCAAAGCTTCCTCAAGGGTTGACCTTCACTACTTCCACTAGGGAAAGCTGGATAAAGAACCTGCTGATGTACTGATAGAAACACTTGTATTGGGAGCAGTTGGTTGGCATCTTACATTACTGTACTTCTGATTCAAGTAACATCTACCCATGGGCCTAGTGAACTGGGAAGTGATTATATTTAAAGCCCAGTGAGCCTGATACAACACTGGCCTATCCTTTGAGCAGTCATTTAAGTTGAACAAAGTGATTGCAAAACACTATTGATCTGATTTGGTATTATTTTGGATGAGTGTAAATAATAACACAGGTGGCAAAGCAGTGGAGAATCAGGTTCTAGTATTTGATATTGTTTATTTTAAGGATGTTAATTAAAGTAGAGAGGAAGGCTGTCCAGTGGTTAGGACACCAGCTGGGGACTTGGGTGACTGGGTTTAGTTTTCTGCTCCATCACAGTGTTCTTGGGCATGTCTCTGAGCTCTCTGTGCTTCAGTTCCCCATCTGTAAAATGGGCATAATAGCAACTCCCTAATTCACTGGGGTGTTGTGGGATAAATACATTAAAGATGGTGAGATGCTAAGATACTACAGTGATGGGGGTCATATAAGTATGATAGATAGATAGAACAAAGATTCCATTTGCAATCAACCCTACAGAGTGATTAGCACCATAGAAATCTTAGAGGGGTTTCAGATCTCCTTGCACTGTGTCAAATGTGGATCAGACCATGATGTAAAATTGTGTCTCACACTAAGCATGAATGTGCGAGGAAAGTTTCTCAAAATATGGGGGCATTTAGCAGCTTCCAGATTTCACCCAACCTCGACTTGGACATTCAGGATAACAGTTATTACAGTAACTCCCCGCTTAAGTTGTAGTTATGTTCCTGAAAAATGTGACTTTAAGCAAGCCCATTTCCAACAGTTGACAAGAAGGTGTGAGTATCAGCAGAGGGAAAATTACTTTTTGTAGTGACCCATCCACTCCCAGCCTTTATTCAGGCTTAATTTGATGGTGTCCAGAAATTAATTCCAGTTCTGCAGTTTCTCATTGGAGTTTGTTTCTGAAATTTTTTTGTTGAAGAATTGCCACTTTTAAGTCTGTTATTGAGTGACCAGGGAGACTGAAGTGTTCTCCTACTGTTTTTTGAATGTTACAATTCTTAATGTCTGATTTGTGTCCATTTATTCTTTTGCATAGAGACTGTCCGGTTTGACCAATGTACATTGCAGAGGGATGGCATATGATGGCATATATCACATTGGTAGATGTGCAGGTGAACGAGCCCCTGATGGTGTGGCTGATGTGGTTAGGTCCTGTGATGGTGTCCCTTGAATAGAATGTGATATATGCCATCATATGCCAGCAATGCCCCTCTGCCATGTACATTGGCCAAACTGAACAGTCTCTATGAGTTTTAGCCCACAAAAGCTTATACCCAAATAAATTTGTTAGTCTCTAAGGTGCCACAAGGACTCCTCGTTGTTTTTGCTGATACAGACTAACACGGCTACCACTCTAAAACCAGTTATTATCTAATGACTTTTGGGATGAAACCCTGGACCAATTCATGGCAAAACTCCCATTGACTTTAGGGGCCAGGATTTCACTCAGTCTTTGTAGTAGTAAATTTAAAAACATCAGTATAACAGCAGTGTCTCCAGGGCTGGCTCCAGGCACCAGCCGAGCAAGCTGGTGCTTGGGGCAGCAGCTTGTAGGAGGCGGCATTCCGCCCAATCCTAGGGCGGCACGGACGCTTTTTTTTTTTGTGTGTTCCGCTCCAGCCGCCCTGTAGGGGGCAGCGGCGTGGAGGACGGGAGCGCCCTGCAGCAAGCCCAGCAGGGAAGCCCGCATCCTTCCCTCCCAGCTGATTGGAGTGGTGCGGAGCCCTCCCGGCAGGGGGCATGGCAGGAGGGGCCGCGTGGCAGCGCCCCACTGAAGCCCTGGCCGTCCCCCTTCTCTCTCTCCCCCCGCTCCCTCCCCCCACCCCCACTAGTCGGGGCACATCTGCAGGGCAGGGAGTCCCCCTGCACCCTGGCTCTGGCCGCGCCACAGGTTTTTTTTTTTTTTTGCTTGGGGTGGCCAGAAAGCCAGAGCCGGCCCTGAGTGTTTCTGTTCAAGTCTGTTTGAAGATGCCATGGGCTAGATCTTCAGCTGGCATAAATAGGTGCAACTTCACTGAAGTCAATGGAATGAGATTGATTTACACCAGCTGAGGATATGGGCCCATATATCCATAGATAGATGATGAATACAAATGTCAGGAAAATATTGACGTATGTGGGACATTTACCCAAGGTGAGCAACTTTCAGTGCAGGCACTCTTAAAACAGCAGGTTTGCCCTGGTTCTCACTTCAGAACAGTGAATAACAAGCAGCTAAGGTATTAAGCCTTCCTATGTGTGGCTAGATGCAGCAGATGTTCTCTGTTCTGAGGGCTTCTGAATGGGTACATGAAGTCATAGAATCATAGAATATTAGGGTTGGAAGGGACCTCAGGAGGTCATCTAGCCCAGCCCCCTTCTCAAAGCAGGACCTAAACCCCAACTAAATCATCCCAGCCAGGGCTTTGTCAAGCCTGACCTTAAAAACCTCTAAGAAAGGAGATTCCACCACCTCCCTCGGTAACCCATTCCAGTGCTTCACCACCCTCCTAGTGAAAAGTTTTTCCTAATATTCAACCTAAACCTCCTCCACTGCAACTTGAGACCATTACTCCTTGTTCTATCATCTGGTACCACTGAGAACAGTCTAGATCCATCCTCTTTGGAACCCCCTTTCAGGTAGTTGAAAGCAGCTATCAAATTCCTCCTCATTCTTCTCTTCTGCAGACTAAATAATCCTAGTTCCCTCAGCCTCTCCTCATAAGTCATGTGCTCCAGCCCCCTAATCATTTTTGTTGCCCTCCGCTGGACTCTTTCCCCAATTTTTCCACATCCTTCTTGTAGAGTGGGGCCCAAAACTGGACACAGTACTCCCGATGAAGCCTCACCAATGCCAAATAGAGCGGAATGATCACGTCCCTGGAACTGCTGGAAATGCTCCTACTTATACAGCCCAAAATGCCATTAGCCTTCTTGGCAACAAGGGCACACTGTTGATTTGTATCCAGCTTCTTGTCCACTGTAACCCCTAGGTCCTTTTCTGCAGAACTGCTGCCTAGCCACTCGGTCCCTAGTCTGTAGCAGTGCATGGGATTCTTCCTTCCTAAGTGCAGGACGCTCCACTTGTCCTTGTTGAACCTCATCAGATTTGTTTTGGCCCAATCCTCTAATTTGTCTAGGTCCCTCTGTATCCTATCCCTACCCTCCAGCATATCTACCACTCCTCCCAGTTTAGTTTCATCTGCAAACTTGCTGAGGGTGCAATCCACGGCATCCTCCAGATCATTAATGAAGATATTGAACAAAACCGATCCCAAGTCAAATATTAGGAACCCCCAGGCCTACAAGGAAGGTTAAAGAGGAGCTATTCAATGTCTGCTGGCACAATGCAGGAGTCCTGGGTTCCCACATGTGTATCTGTTGTTCAGTCATCTAAAGTTTCATATCTAGGGACAAAACCTGATATCAGACCTGAGCTGCCTGAAGCTGGTGGCCATGGCTTCGCAGCATGAAACCTGAGACACTCTTCCTCAGGAGACCACTCTCAGTGAATAGCAGCTCCAGACTGAAAGTGGACAGCATGTCATCAGTGACTGAAAGACAGAAAGAGACACCAACAAGCAGAGCTGCACAGCAGTCATCACTGGCAAAATGTTACACATCCATTTTTAAAACATTCCAATAATGGCTGAGGGGAGGGACACTTTGCAACTATCTCACTGGAAAATAAAGAGCTTGGCGGCCTCCCATGTAATATAATGGGAAGATCTGAGGATTCTGCCATGGGAATGCAGAGAACTCCAGTGTGGTCTTCTGTGTTCAAGGAGTCAATTTCAGTGGAATTATAACTCAAAGTACAGAAGAGCTCTGATGGGGGTGCAGGAAACATTATGTTGCTATATAACCTGTTGGGTTTCTGGGTAAATCAGACAAGAGGCTAGAGGTCTTTTGGTAAGTACTAACCCCATTCAGATCATATTATTATATTCAATAGCTCTTCCCTTCCAGGCTATGGTAGATGAACAGCACAGTCCCATACACTAACAATTAACAGTCTGACCAAGAAGCTGAAATATGAGGGAATTTCATCTCCGTCCAAACTTATAATAATCAAAGGATTAGCCCTAAAATGTTCCTGACTCCCATTTAGTTTGCCTCTGCATGCCCAGAATATCCTTTGGGATTATACAAAGGAAGACAATTAAAAGGTAAAAGGGTGAAATGCTATGAATGGGGACAAAAATGAGAGCTGGAGGGTGGGGATAAAAATATTTGGGCAGATCATAAAGGTTGTGTAAATTGTCACAGCCATCAGCTAAGGATCTGCCCCTTTGAAAAGCTTATTAAAATACTCTAATGAATTAAGAAATAATCAGGAATAGAGCTAGTCTCTTGGCCTAGCACTAGCAGCAGTGTTCTATCACACAAGCGATCTACCACAGGTTTAGGTCCTAGATTTGGCTCATCTCTTGTGCTAGCAGATTCTGGGAGAACTGTGATACTGGCATGATCAGTGTTTGTACAAAGTGTGTGGGAAGACGTACCACATGGTGGCACTGGTCCTTTAAGAGGAAGAGGCCAATGCACCTGTGATTGGTCAGCTGACTCCCCAAGTTGGGCTTAAAAGAAGGTACCTGGCTGGGCCCTAGATATGGCATGGGATGGTGGTGGAAGGGGGAGGGAGGGAGGGAGCGAGCGAGCATCTCTGATCCTGACCCTGACCCTGACCCCAACCCCAACCAACTTGGTGAGTTAGAGTTGGCCAAGTCAATCAGGAAAAGAATAGGTGAGAGCTGCCAGAGACCAGGGGGTTGTGGAAAAGTCTTGGAAGAAAGCTGTAGGTGGTTCCTGGGGGAAGGCTAAAGGCAGGAGCGCAACAAGAGTGGTTTTGCTGACTGATTTCCCCAAACCAGAGCAATGGAGCTGAAAGGCTGGAGAGAGCTGAAAGCCAGAGAGCAGCTGAGGGAAGTGCCTGCTGGCTCTAAGCTGGAGAGCTGCAACTCAGGGCTGGAGAGGGCTGAAGGCTAGGGAGCAGTGGAGGGGATTATCTACTGGCACTTCCATCCTGGAGACCTAGATCTAGCAGAACAGTGAGAGGGATGGGGGAGTGAGGGATTCTCCCCTGGTGAGGATGACCTCTCAGCACAAAGGCTGTGGGGGTTCCTACTGGGAAGAGGTGGGGTTCCACTCTAGCTGGAAGGGCTGGTGTGGGTATCCTGGCAGAGAGACAGAAAAGGCCTGACAAGGAGCCTAGGTGTGGTGGAAAACACTGGAGTATGGAAAGACTCCCAACAAAGAAAGTGGTGTGGGAAGTGGCCTGCTGGGAAGAATGGGGTGTTAAGGACTATATACCCGGGGTGTGGTAGGGGTATTATTTAAGCGAACCTGAAGTGGAGTTACTGGGGCCTCTGAAAGGGGAAACTGAGACAGGCATTCTTGGCATGTTGTGGCTGTTACAGGAGGGTGCTCCAGGGTGGGGGTGCCCTTTGACAAACAGTATGTCAGAAACAGATGTATTTGGATGATGTGGTGTGTGTCTGACATCACTCCACACAGCCAGCTTCAGAGTGGCACTGATACGCTTTGTAAAGAATCAAGAACAATGGCTCTGCTAATGTGTGACCATGTCTGACTGATTTTGTGCCTCATTCCATAAAGGAGTCATTTTACTCTCTACATGTAGAGCCAGCTTTAGGATTGTGGTGGCCCTACAGTTTCTTTCCCTCACATATCCTTCCATTGCCTGTCCTTCCCCACTGCTTTTAAAGTACATGCAACTAGAGCTAATGGAGAAATAACCAATGTGCTTAGACATCTCAGGACACATACAGAGGACTCTTGCCACCTCGTGTTAAATTTGGGACAAGTCACACAAGTTAGAGATCCCTTGTAACTCCCAGTGCCCCTTGACAATGGATTCCACAAGTAGGCTCTGCCTACAGGTACTTTCACTTGGTCTTTTGAGATGAACTTAAACATAATCTTGTCCATGCTGTCACCTGCCAAGGGTCCTGAGAAAGAAGAGGAACTGCCAGCTTTGGAGAGGTAGTTGTAATTATTGATCTGTGGATCTTTCAGAATTTCTTTCATTGCTTTCCTAGAAAAAAAAAAATAGGAAAAGGTGTGTATGGGTGGGGCAGAAAAAGAGGAAAATCTATTGTCTGAATCTAAATAGAAACCCAGAAAAGGCAGCTGCCATTTTGGAAGGTTTATATTTAACAACACGTTGAGAACAATTTAAATGGCATAAAACAGCTTTACTTAAACAAGCTCCTTTATAATCTTTCTCTTCTTTTGTATCTCCCAAAGGAGGGAGAAAATAGCTCAGCAATATCCCCTATGGCACGAGCAACTATTCATGACATGCATAAGTTTGAGCCTTAGTGGTGGTTGTAATTAATGATTCTACAGCACGAGAGGGACAGAAAAAGAAAATGAGGGAGAGAGGGTGGAGCAGAGTGGAGTTGTGAAATGGTATAAAAGCCTTTCCTAGCTCAGGGTTTCCTTGGCCTGGGTGTAGTTTTAGTCCTACAAGAATAGAATGTGATGTGCTAGAGATGGCTGAGATATTCACATTGGCCAATGTGGTCAGTAAATGTAATCTTCTTCTATTGGTGGATTATCTGCAAACTGACTGATTTTTTTTTTTATTATTATTATTTAGTCTGTTGTTCAGAATGATTTAAGAACTGGTTTGTGCAAACATATCCTGGCCTGTGAATTGCTTACAAACGATTTACCATGAGCACTGCTTTGATTAATGGCTATTTCTAATTTACTATTCAAGCATGTGATTGTAATGTAGGTGACCATGGTATTGTTTCTTTCTTGACTGGATGACTTCCAAATCCCCAAAGAGCTTTTAAGATGGTTATGTGAACACTCCTGTGAATATCTGTTCATTGGAGCATTACAACACTTCCCCTTTCTGCGTATATTTTTGTGAATGAAAAGTTGCTTGTTATGAATGTTTGCAGAAAATGAATGAAGAGGCCGTGAATACTTTTGAACTGGATTCACTTTTTTACCTGAATAAATGTATTAAAATACATTGGTGCGATATGTCATAGATTCTAAGGGCAGAAGGGACCACTATAATCATCTAGTCTGACCTCTTGTATACAACAAGCCATAGAATTCCCCCAAAATAATTCCTGTTTGAACTACAGTGTATCTTTAACATAAACATCCAATTTTGATTTAAAAAATGCCACTGAGGGAGAATCACTCCCTACATGCCTTAAATAGTGGTTAATTACTCTCCTGTTAAAAATTTACATCTTATTTCCAGTGTGAATTTGTCCAGCTTCAGCTTCCAGCCATTGGGTCTTGTTATCCTTTGTCTGCTAAATTAAAAAGCCCATTATCAAATATTTGTTGCTCATGTAAGTACGTACAGACTGTGATCACGTCACCCCTTAACCTTCTGTCTTGTTAAGCTAAATAGATTGAGCTCCTCGAGTCTATCACTATTTGCCTAGCTCAAAAACTTTTGCATTTCAGTCAGGTGTTGGGTTGGGCTTTTTTTGAGAATCTGGAGAGACTAATATCATTGCTCATACTTTATAGATATCTTGCAACCCGGGGTTTAGCTTCCAAACACTTCTACAGTTTTTACACTGTCATTTTGGTGTTCCGTATTATATTGTTTACTGCCTGGAACTGGCAACCACACATGGAATACCACTGGATTGAGGCAACAAATCTGGGAACTTAAATCAAATTAGTTTGCTTAAGGGAAAAAACAACACAAAAGGAAAGATTAACAGATGAGAGTGAAGAGAGAGACTGTTGGAGAGAATGAAAGAGAGGAAAAGGAAGAACAAGGGGAAAAGGGATTTGGGTCTTAGAGTGACAATTAATGCTTTCCAGTCTCCATACTCACCTGGCTGGGTGATGGTGAGAATGTAAACTAGTCTGGATTTTCGAAAGTAAAAATTTTGACATTTCTGCTTCCAGGTCTCTGGTGGCCAGCAGGATATTGGTGAGGTCCATGGGCAAAGGCTCATTATCCAACAGAATTTCAGCAGCAGCTAGTCGAGAGGTTTTTTCATAGTTTCTGCTTTTCTGATGGAAAATCCTCCTCATTGCCTTTTTCACCTAATGCCACAATATAGTTAAAACTTTACTTCTCACCATTCCCAACACCAAATATATAATTATGGCATCTCACACTACACTTTGGGCTTTGAACAGAAGATCTACTATTTACAACTCCAGGAAAAACCCCAGAAGTATAGTCATCACCAATGCTCTGCAGAGCTGCCTCCTGTTCCTAATCTAGATGGCATCTCTCCTAGTGGTGGCAAGGCATGGAGAATGCTCTCTCGGAAAGGAAAGTTGAGAGACCTCTAGGTGTTAGAAAGACAGGCTGAGATCTAGGGAATTATCACATTTCCTACTGACTTGGGTAAAGGGAGTCTCCATTCTGGCTCCCCAGGTATGGCTAATGCCTATAAGCCACAAAGCTCCCAGTTAATTTCAGCTCCAGTAATGTGCAGAACAAGTCTCAGCAAGTCCAGTCATCACACAGAGACTCTGCTAATTGGATACATCCATCTAAGCACCATGGGGCAAGCACACCACTTATTTCCTTCTCAGTGCAGGCCAGAGGAACTTCTGGGAATAGCAGCGAAAATTTAAGGAAGCATTATCTCCCAGATGCGAAAGATGAAGAATGCTGGTAGTTACAAAGTGACGTGGTGAGAATGATATCCCATACACTTCCTGGGACGCAGATACCTTGGCTGCTTCATGGAAGGGTGTTTTAAACTCATAAGGAAAAGCTCTTATTCTAAGTAGGCTCGTTCCATACCTCACCAGTGATATGCTGAGAGGAGAACCTTTGTAGGGCAGATACTGCTGTACCTGAGACCCCTGCAGACCCTTCCTCTGCATAATGCAGGAGAGTAGGAATGGTTTCTGGGAGCAGAGCATTCTGCAGGGACAACAGGTAAATGATTATCTCAGAATTCTCCTTGGTGTCTCTTAATCTTCTCAGAACAGTTTCCATTCCAAGTCCTACTTCCTGTTTATTTGGAGGAGGGAGAAACAGAGCAGGGTGAAAAAGAAGCATGACACAATTTTCAGGCAGCTGTGGGGAAAAAAGGGGAGGGCTAAAAAGAATAACTGAAGCAATCCTGTCAGGAAACCCACCTGCAATCCACACAGCTTCATCCGGCACAGCTTGCCAACTAGCGAGCCAATGACAATTATCCCTGTTTCCCAGATGGCAGGGTCTAACTCCTTTCCATTCAGCTTGTCCTGGGAGAGTGGGTGTAACGAAATGAAGGCAGGACATGGGGGGGGGAGAGAGAATATGTTTTAGTTATTACCCCAAAGGGTTTATTGAGAGAGTCTCTCTAGTCTTGCTTTCATCTGCCCGGGGGGGGGCGGGCAATTCGTGGCCTAGTCCCACAATATTCAGGTTTCCATAACAGGCAATTAAGCTTTTATTGTCTATATCAGCTCACTGATCTAAAGCCATGCCACCTATTTCCTCAGAATGCTTATTCCCATTTCAAGTATTCATGTACAATAATAGCTTAAATAGAGGGATTTTACACAGAAATGAATTTTCCTCTCCCACCTTAATCCCTTTGGCGGGATTTTGCGTGTCTTGGATGGAGTCCTAAAGATCCTGGCCAGCTTTTCCCTCCAGTATAAACCATTCTTTTACTTTATGCGGTCTCAGAAATCTAGCTGAGGAGGGCTGCACAGGCTTCCCTTTGAAGGCCAACCCTGGGCCATAATTGGATTACTGTTGAGCAAAGGAAGTCTCTTTGTCAACAGAGGTGTAAAAACACCTTCCCTCCAAGCTCTCATAGGCTCCACTAGTGTGGACGGTATCAGGCTGTGCTCTGTCCTGAGGCCAGCCTGGAACACTCCTACTGGCCCACTGGTTACTCCAGAAATGTAAAAAGGAACTCCAACTTCATCTTAGGTTTGCCTTCCTACATAATAACATGGCGGCAGGAGATCATTCTCAGTGCCCCTCTGATCTCAGACTGCACGAGCTAACCGTGGTTTTAGGGGTTGCTTCACAGAATTCCTCATTTCCCTTTCCTCCCTCCTCACTCCCTGTGGCCTTGTGTAAGTACAGTTATTGAGATGTCAACATCAACGCTGGCTGGAGAAAAGAGATTTGTAAAAAATGTTGCAATTTCAGAATTATTTCCACTTTGAGATCAAAATGAACTCATTCATTGTCTGAATGTTTTTTTTCAATTGTTATTGACATGTTAATTAACAGCATTAGTGATTTTTTGTTGACTATCAAATCTGTTTTTCAGTAAGTTTAATATGTTAATAACCATTTCCATGATTTTGATAAAATTTTAATTGAAAAATAATGAAAAAGAGTCCGTTTTTCATGTAAAATTTCATTTCCCAAACAAACCATTTTTGATGGGGGAAAAAACCCATCTTATTTGAAAAAATTTCAACCAGTTCTAGTCAATACACCTAGGTAACTTGCTCCCTTTAATACAGGGCAGCATTTTGTCCAAAATCATGAGAATTGCTGCTGAAGTCCCTTCATTAAATGCTAGGATGGACAAAGGACATACTTAGCATTTTATCTTTCTCCTTTGTGAGGGCTTGATCTTGCTCCACTGAAGTCACTGAGAGTTTCTCCTTAACTTAATGGGAGCAGAATGAAGCCCAAATCCAGTAGTCGTATCGCCAAAGATCAGAAGGGGAGTGAGGACATGCCTCTGACTTACTAGCACCAGGCGCAGAAGTTCTTTTGAGGGCCGAGGAGAGAAGGCTGCAGCATAGAGAAACTGCTCTAGCAGGGGCACTTGCCCTTTGTTGCTAAAATCCAGAAATTCAGAAAGAGCTGCCAAGGAAGCTGTTGACTGGGCAGCAACTGCAGCATCAATGAAGAAGGTACTGGAATGAGAGGAGAAAGCGAATTATGTGCACCAGGTACCGCTGAACATGGAGAGGATGGACGCACTTGGGGCCAGATCCTCAACTGGTGTAAACTGGCACAGGACCATTAAAGTCAAATGAACCCACACTGATATATACCAGCTGAGTATATGATCCCTTGTTTCTGTTTCCCCCGGTTCCAGATAAGGAAGTAAATTCAGTCCTAGATTGAAGTCAATGAAACTGCACCCACTTACATCAGGGCTAAATTTGGTCCAGAGGCTTTTCAAAAGTGTGCAGGGTAATTCCAGCTCAACTTACATTCTACCTATATAAACACCCTTTGCAGTTTCAATTGGATAAATTATAAAAATAAGTAATTAGCTGCCATTTCTAGAGAAGCTTTCATCCATAAATGAGCTAATTTACAGCAGTTGCTGAACTGGAACCATATATAATCACATATGGATTTCACCTAGCACTGAAATGCAACCACCTCTTGGGTGGAAGACAGCAGCCTTTAAAAGCGCACAGTAACACCATGCAACAGTTCAGCATAGGAAGTGAAAAATGACATTGTCCTGGAATTACTGAATGGGACATGTAGAGCAGGGATCTGCGTTTATATGGGGCGCGTGTCTCTGAAAGGTTCACCAGAGCATTTACTCTAAAATGTGCTGAATCTGCAACACATCCAATTAACTTATGGTACCTTGTAAGAAAAGGCCAAGTCCTTAAAAAAAGTGGCCCTCGAACTTCTTCAGCCTGGTCATTTGAGACACTGGGAATGATAATGTGCCCTTTTTGCGTCTGCCTGAATGAAATGTGGTTAAACATTAAAATGAGTCCAGAAACTGCCCTATGCACAGGTGTCTGTAAGAATGGCTGACGCCTTTTCTGGACAGTCACTGAGGAATTTACTTACACCGTCTTCTCCGGAGCTTTCCTCAGCAGCTGGAGGACATCCCTCTTCTTGGCACCACGCAGCATCTGGATGAACCTGTGGAATTGCCAGGTTGTCGACACCTTGGAGACATCCATTTTGACTCTCCTGTTACCAAGAGTCTTCAAATATGTTTTGAGCTGAAAACAAACGCTCATATTATCAATAAAGGCAATTTTATACAGATTCCATAGCATGGGACAAAATGCACACAGTATAAAGACAGGGATTATTTCACCCATCCCTTAAATGCAGCCATCTCTGGCATGGACATTGGCAGCCTTTCCACAGCTAGCAACAACATTAGATCCAAATATTTAGGACAGAAATAAAGAATAGCATGTCACTGTAAGGGGAATTTTGGTAGGCAGAATATTATGATCCAGCTGGAATTTGGCCAGGACTAATATCTTTATTCTTGTAAAAAGTCCATGAGATATTCAATGACCAGAGACAATCAAGATCTCAGTTGCCAGCTGCAAATTCTCCATCATTTCCCCCCCTCCCCTTGCAATACCAGACTGGGACACTGATTAAATAGTGACTCAGAGGGAAGAGTACTATCTTCTGCATCAACCGCATTCCTTCCTTCTGTAGTGCCTTGTATTGACCCATTTCAACTCCACTTATATTATGTGGGCTGACAAATTCACAGAAGTGTGGCTCCAGGCTACTAAACACCTCTGCTCCCTCACAGGGAACATGGGTGGACTTGACAACTTTGGACATGCAGAAACTACAAAGCGAAGAACTACAGTGTGAAGAATGAGAAGTGGGAGCTGAATCTTGGCCTCTCTATTTGCAAGGCAAGTTACTCCTACTCAGCTCTCAGGAGTCTCAGACACCAGGTGTCCTCCTGCTGTAGTTTTCTCATCACCCTTTCAAAAAGATCAAGCAGGGGAGTTAAAGCACCAGCCTTGAAAAGCTAATAATTTCAATGCCTGACCTTCAATCATCAAAGCTCTTAAAGAAAAGCATGTGAGCAGTGAACCTCCAGGACTAGTTACTGAGGCCAAACACCTGACAAAAAACTAGACAGTACCTCTGACCAATCAGGAAAGTGGGTTCATAATGGAGCAGAGGGCTATGCCTTTGGCATGCAACCTGAGATGAAATTGAAAACTTTGATGGCTAAAGTCAACTGTTCCATCCACAAAATCACAAAACCAGAGAAAATGCATTTAAATGGGCTGGTCTGTTGAAGAACAGACATGAGTGGGGAAACATGCTGTGCAGTGACAATTTAATTGCCCCAACTGGTACAATGAGGGCTTGAAACTCTATCAAGGGTCTGACCACTTTAATGAGAGAACCTGTACAAGGCATGGTCCAGTGGACAGTGCACTGGACTGGGAGTCAGAAGACCTGGATTTTGATCCTGACTGTGCCACTACACTGCCGTGTGACCTTGGGCAAGTGACTTCATGCTTCTGTTTCTCTTCTGTCTTGTCTATTTCGACTATAAGCTGTTTGGGGCAGAGGCTGTCTCTTACTATCTTTTTTACTGGGCTTTGAACAAAGGGGGTCTCCATCTCAGCTGGGGTCCCTGGGCACCACTAGAATACAAAGAATGTTTAACATGGGCATTGTTAGGGATGCTGTCCTTGGTATGAAACTTTCACCCACGGTTCCTTCTTTCCATCTCTGGTGGCTACTGTTCAGGTGCTATTAAAGAACCCATCACACTTCCAAAAACAATGGAGTGTAGCCCCAGTATCCTGGGCAATATTTCCTCTCTCAGTACAATAGTTTTAATGTCCATTGTTGAGTGTGTATTATTTCAGAGTATACAACAGCAGACCGGCTTACCACACTCCATGGGTTTACTCAGAGAGCCCTTTATTCCAGTGCTGCAGATGAACAATAACATTTTGAAAACTTATGCGGCACTTTGGGGGACCCTGCATAACATTCCAATCAGACTGAGGAACTATGGAAAACTATAAGAATACCTGACGTAAGTGTTGCCTGGAGGAAGAATTTCTAGTTGCTTTTCTCCCTGTGGGCACACTAGAAAAAGTGTCTTTACACTAGTACTTCATTACTTTATGAGATGAAGCAGCCCTTGTGATCATGAGACTTTGGTGGACAATCTCCCTACCTACTGCCCGGGTCAAAGTTAGCCAGGGAATTCTTTTGAGCCATTGTTTTTATTCTCACAGTGATAGATACTGGCTGTGTAGCTGCTGTTGGCCCTTCCTTGCCATCACAGTGTGTACTGATTTTCTATTTAAACTTCTCAGGCCCTTTGGCCTTCTCCAGCTAGATCTCACTTTGTTTTACATTTCCAAGTGTCACATTAGAAAGAGAATTCTTCTGCAAGCATTTGGTGCTACTCACTGATGGGCACTGTATGCAGGTCCTCTTGAAGGGCTCGCTAATTGTGCTTATAGGCTGGTGCTTTTCCAGTATGCCAGCCAGAGCTTCCTGAAGGCTTTGTCCAGGAGTCTCTGCAGGGCCAGGCATCGAAGAAGACACAAGTTCGAGCTGCTGTCTGATGAGAGAAAAGAGGCTGTTGAGAAGGATTTCATCTTTTAAACCTCCCTTTGCTTAGGGGTTGGTCAGGACATGTGCTGGTATCAGTATGGTCTATCCCAGGGGTTCTCAAACTGGGGGTGGGGATTCCTCAGGGGGTCACGAGGTTATTACGTGGGGGGTCGTAAGCTGTCAGCCTCCACCCCAAGCCCCGTTTCACCTCCAGCATTTATAATGGTATTAAATATATAAAGAAGTGTTTTTAATTTATAAGGGGGAATCGCACTCAGGGGTTTGCTGTGTGAAAGGAGTCACCAGTACAAAAGTTTGAGAACAACTGGTGTATCCTATGGTGAAGTGAAATGGATCTAGTGGTAAATGAAAGGCATTTAGTATTTCAGAGGGCGCAAGGGGAAAATGAAGAGGAGGAGGAGCCTTCAAGGTAGCTAATTTTGGGGTGTATTTTGTACTCCTGTAGCCTGCCCTGGGCTTATGTAGGAGCCAGAAAATATAAATCTTCTGGGATGATTTTTTCAGTATGCCCAATTTTTATCTCACACCATCTCTCCACGGCCCACATCAAGACACAACAAGGACATCAAGCCCACACGGGAGGAGTGTATCTCTGATAGGCAGACATTGATCCCAATCCAGCCTACTCAGTGTATGCAAACCCCTGGAACCAGCACAGCACTAACCTTGACATGATCTTGGTGCCAATGGAGGACTTCAAGGTTGGAGAGACCACGTGGCTTTCCTCCGACAGCACTGACTGGATGAGACTTCCTTGTACAGAGTAAAAGCTTCTGCTGGTGGGTTGCCACAGAACTCCAAAAATCTGCAAAAGAATGGAACGAACACATTATCTTTTTGCCAATCTATTCCTTTCTTGTTCTCCTTTCAGTGTTTGCTCTCCTTTTTATTTCTAACAAAAGTTGTGTCTATGCATTTGATAGTCTTACCCTGGAGCCTACTGGATGAAAGAACCACCTCATGACAGAACCACCACACAATTTGGCAGCTTTGTCTATTTCTGGTCATTAGGGAAGATGCCCAGGACTGAACTAGGAGCGGATCTTGCATCTGAAGAAGTGAGGTTCTTACCCACGAAAGCTTATGCTCCCAATACTTCTGTTAGTCTCAAAGGTGCCACAGGACCCTCTGTTGCTTTTTAGGAGGGGATGTTGTTTGTGGGTGCCCGGACAGATCTATGACTATAATAGTAGGAGATCCTGCATCGCATATATTGGCATTATTGTGTGGAGTCCAGGACTATAATGACAAGGCATACTGTAACTTGGGATTGAGATGCAATAGCAGAACTAAGAGGTGGTTCAGCAGAGGGTGGGTCAGATCAGAAGTGAAGTACAGAGACAGAGCTATTTAGGAATCCAAGGCAGGGATATCAATGGTTGTTGCAGGTTAAGACTGGTGTCTATTTGCTAAACTGAGCTGGGATCTAGTAGTAGACTATGGGGGACTGCTTCAGGTTACAGCTAAGTGCACTGAAGAGCTGGGAGGTGGCACAGGCTTTGAATAGCTAGAAAAGGAATGAGGAAGGCTGACTGAGCTGTGAGAGGACAGGAGTAGGACAGTTGGAGACGCTTTATCTGAGAGCTCAAGTGCATTGGAATAACTGTATGGGGTAGGGCCCAAGAATGGAACAGTCTAGTTCAGTTCCTGAACTGTGGGCTGGCAGAGCTGAGTAGGGCCATCTTCAACAAGGCTGGGGGCTGCGGAGAAAGGTTGTTAACTCAATCCTACCCTTTCATGAACACCAGATTCATCTTAAAATGTATGTAAGGAAAAATAAAGAAATGCCTACTCTATTTTCTATATCTAACTGTAGAGCACAACATTAATTGTTACTCTTAGGGCATTCTCTGGGCACCAGTAGGATCTTGCTAGTCCCTTCACTGCTGCCAGAACGTGCATAACTCCCACCAGCAATTTTCTGTAAGTGGAACATCAGGCTCTAAGAGGAACATCCAGCCTGCATGGGAGGAGTGGGTCTTCCAAGATACATCTGGCGCCATCTTCAGCACCAGAGCACTTAAACTAAAGAGAGATGTTTCCTGTCAGGTTCCCACGCTATAGCGGAGATTAGTGTGGAGGAACAGTGACACCCAGTGGAACGTTCCATGTATTACAAATTGTCATTCCTAAAGCCTTAGCTAAAGGGAAAAATAGTGACGCTTTCTCAGGGTGAAAGTAGCAGGAAGGGATTTTGGACTAGGGGATGTCTGGGGTCAGCCAGCCTCTAATCACTCATGTACAGCACAGGACTGCACAAGTAGTGGCCCAGGAAAAGGCATTGAAGATGGGTTTTGATACATAATTTTGTGAAGTGGTTTTGTGCCATGGGCACATGTCCCAGGGACTATATTGAGCTCACCAAACACATTTCACTTTTGACTTACTCCATATTTGAGCCCTGGTCTCCAGAGATGAATAACAAAATGTATTAACACAGGGCAACTCTTATGCTTTGGGTGCCTTGGCTGTTTCTTTTAGTCATCAAGAGATACACAGTGCTCTGTGCAAAACTAGCTAAACAAATGTGAAATGAATGCCTCACACGGCAATAGCAATAGATTCTGAATGGTGTTCCATCAGCCTCTGTTGACAGCACTACAGGTCTGACTATCTTCAGCTCTCTTTCTAGGTAACTCCCTATTGCCTTTGTCTCGTATCACACTCATTCTGGTCACAAACATTCAGACAATCTAGAGAGACAACTCCCATCCATACCCTCAATATCCTTACAATTAAGGGATACTCTTAATTGGAGGGAATTATGGTTCAGGGAATTAGTAACAGATGTTATAGATTGTTATAAAGACTAGCAGGTCGCTATAACCATGGCTCATAAATATCTATAACATCTTCTACTGTTGTGCTTATAACCATCTATAATGCAAACAACTCACATTTGTAACATCTATTATTTGTTTAGTAACCCCTTATAAACAATGTGTAAATAGATTCCTAATACAGAGTGTGACCAAATCATATTAAAGGGGCAATGTGAGGGGATCTTTTGTGGATAAAGAGAAGCTTCATTCTGCAGCAGTGTCAAGCCAGCAAATTTCACCAGCAATACCCTTACCCCCACCCCTTAATCTCCTGTGAAAAAGGAAAGCACAGAAAGGGAAAGCCTCCTGGGTTAGTGTGCTTATTCACAAGGCCATTCACAAAGTAAAAAAGAGAGAAAAAACACAAATTATCAAAAGTGAACCCAAGCCAAAAATGCTTGGCTCCCTTGCTGTGCTGCAGAGTGACCTTGCACGAGATTCTTTTGCTTTCCAAAGAAATGACGCACTTGCCGGACTTCACCATCACCTCTCTGCTGCCCTCAACTTCACTCAGAGACCTCGGATAACTTCAGGAGACATTATCTGAGCATGATGATGACACCCCCATTATCTGGAGGATTCTTTATGAATGGGGAAGTCACAGGGGAAGAATAGAGCTGCAGGAAACTACCAGGTTTGCTTTGTGAATGTTTGTACATGAGATACAGTGACCCAGTTTACATAGTGAATTATAGGAGTAATAATACCCGGCTCCTATATAGTGCTTTACATCTGTGGATTTCAAAGCACTGTACAATGGTGGGTCAGTATCATTAGCTTTGTTTTACAGATGGGAAAACTGAGGTTCAGAGAGGTCATACTACAGGCCTGTGGGAGAGTCAGGAACGGAATTCCGGTCTCCTGAGTTCTAGCCAAGCACTCAGTTCACTTGACCGTGTTGTCTCTCAGCCCAGTGAAGGCACTAGTGTCCTGATCCTGATCAGGACTTCCATTAACTCAATGGGAATTATTAGATTGAATCCTAAAGTTCTACCACTGCCTTCAACCTTATCCTCACACACACATCCACCCTGGACAAACCTGTGTCCTCATGAATTTGGTCCTGGTAGAAATTCCATTATTTTCTGTGGGAAATGTGCCATGTTTACATTTAAATGGCTTTTTTTATATAAATATTCCTATTAGGTCACCTATAGTGCAGGTTCGTTCCCTATAGTTTATTCTCTAGTGCTTTCAGTGAAATCTAAGATATGAGTCAAATCACTCTTGGCATAGGCAGATGTAAGGCCACTAGCATCATTAGAATTGTACCTAATTTTACCAGGTCTGAATGCCTGAAACCAGCCATTGGGGCTTCTGCCATTTCCCTTGTCATACTCTTCCACTTCCACAATCCAATTGATTTCACTATTAGCAAATATTTCTGGATATTCAGTCTTCTTTGCTCCTTTTGAGCATGAGGCTCAGAATGATCATTGAATCTGATTCTGCCTTAATTTTTCAGTAGCCACCAAGCTTTGGCAGAAGAGACCCCAAGGAGGCTTCAAAAATGAACTTTTCTTTCTTTTCAAAGCTTTCTTTAAGCCCTAGCATGAAATGATCATAATACACCTGAGACTGTTCACTCTGGGACCTCCCTGAAGTTACTGACCCTAAGGTAAGATCTGGAGAAGTGTAGTACATTTAAAAGGGGTGTGACTGGGGCAGGAACATTCTAACCCACCGCCACCAATGTAGGAATGGACTTGCTTTGTTAACGGAGGTGAATCCAAACTTTGGCCTTGTGCAGCTTTGCAGATCTTTTGTCTTTACAATGGAATCCTCGGAAACAACATATGTGACTTGACAGCTCCCAGAAACATCCTCCTGAAGCCAAACAAATATAAGAAATCATGTCATGAAATGACAAAGTGTGAGTAGAACTTGTGGCAGAATAAAATACAGTTCACTATACACAAAAATAATTCAATCCAATTTGAAAAGATTATGTAGAAAATCTGCACAGAACCAGATAAAGGGCCATATTTTGAAAATGAGGCTCAAAAACCACATGCCTATTTCAGTTAGCATAGTTACTGCAACAAACTGAGTGTATAAAATCAGGCAACTGCACACCCAAATGGGTGTATGACATTTAAGTCATTATAGCAAGTAAACACAAAAAGAGCATGAATATAATGACAGAAATTATGAAAAACATTATTGTAACTGGCATTAATTAGCAATTGCAGAAAAGAAGAATACGTTTGGAGAGGGAAACACCCTCTCACTCCAGGGATGGTTTTATTGATGCACTAAGTTCCTGCATCTTTTTCTTTGAAAAAAAAAAAAAACAAAAAAAAAAAACCAAAAAACTATATTCTGCTCCTACCTCAGTTGCTGTCCCAGAATGTGGCTGGAATTGGAGGAGACTGATGAGGCCCTGTTTCAGATTCAAGGTCTGGGACCTTCTTCCTTTATCTCCGTAGATGCCTTCTACCTATGAGAAGAAATTTGATTTATGGGAGAGAATCCCAGACTCTGCTGAGAAAGGGACAAGAACTCAGCATGAAGGCATGGAGATAGCATGATAATGAGAGAATTGCCCTCTTCCCAGGCTCTCAGAAGGGTTTTCTAGACTGATCTTGCAGTTCAAGGTGGAGAAAAATTTCAGATGAGGGGGCAGTAGGGAGAACCTCAGGCATGGGACTCTATTCATTGTGCTGACACTGTACTAGAACTAGGTGACGATTACACTGCTTTGAAAGGCTTAAAAAAAACCACCTTGATATCCCTGACTAGCACGGGCTTAATTTCACAATACATTTATGACCACAAAGTCTTTTTAAAAAGTGAGGCCTCTGCACTTTGTACAAACCTTAAAGCAGTGGCAGTTCCACCTGTGGGTACCTGGAACACTGCTCTACTGAGTCGAAATAACATTCTTTTATCTTCATCCGAATCCTATGAGGCATCCACAGCTGTTAACTGAACAGTGAAATGTAGGACCAGTGCAGGGGCAGCTCCTGTAGACTACCCAATTGTGTAATGTACAACAGAGCAGGCGGCTTTGTAGCAATAGCAGGACTTCAGAAAGAGTGTCGGTACCTCCCTGAACAACCTACAAGTCACAGCAGAGGCGAGACTGTCTGAGTAGGGTGGGCGGTGTAGAAGAGCTTTCAAGAGTTCTCTTAAGTAATCAGCTTCTATGCAGTAATAAGCAATACTCTCCCACCTAAAAATTTGACCTAGAGTCACCACTGCTAACCCAGACTGCTCAAGACTATTCTATTTCAACAGAACTATCACACCTGGAGCCCACTGGCTGACTCTATAGTCCCACAGCTGTGCAGGAGATCTACTTCCAAATTCTTTCATTTGCTCTATTCTGTTCTATAGAGGTGCTCATAGCATCTTCCTCACTATAATATTGGAGTGCCTTCCATTAGTGCATGAAGTGAAGTGACTAACTGTCTGGGCTGGCAGGTGTTTAGACACTGAAAGGCTGGGGTAGGGCACTTATTCCCAGAAAGGGAATGCCTTCTGCTACTCAACAGTCTCTCCCACTAGCCAGTTAAACAGCAGCACTGATAGCATCTGAGGAGAGTTTCATCTTGGGGTCCATGGCCAGAGGAGTGGAGCTTGACACATACTGAGAGTGGCAAGAATGTAAAGCAGGGAAAATGAGGGACTCCTCAGGGTTTGAATAGGGATGGGAGGTGCTTTTTGTGTGTCTGTGGGTACGGTACAATTAACACACCTTCCCATTATTCCAGTGGAGGAAAACTGGCAGCTGAAGCTCTTCGGTGTCCTCTTTGCCCAGCACAACCTCAGTGGATGGGTCTCCGGTAACATTCTGAATCTTCTTGTGTTTTGAATCATGGTAGACTTTTAGGTCTTGGATCTAAAACCACAAAAGACAGATGGAAGGTATGAGGGTATGGGTCACAGAGCGTGTGTGTGTCCCACTTCCCAGCACCTCTGGCCATTTTACTTGAGGGGAGCCACAGAGTTCATTTTTAACTAGGGCTGTCTATTAATCGCAGTTAACTTGCGCGATTAATTCAAAAAAATTAATCACGATTAAAAAAATTTAATCATGATTAATCGTAGTTTTAATCACACTGCTAAACAATTGAAAATTATTAACTATTGTTGGATGTTCTTCTATATTTTCAAATATATTGATTTCAATTACAATGCAGAATACAAAGTGTACAGTGCTCACTTTATATTATTTTTTATTACAAATATTTGCACTGTAAAAGTAATAAACAAAAGAAATAGTATTTTTGAATTCACCATACAAGTACTGTAGTGCGATCTCTTTATCGTGAAAGTGCAATTTACAGTAGATTTTTTTTGTTACATAACTGCTCTGTGTTACCCACATTCTGCCATATATTTCATGTTATAGCAGTCTCAGATGATGACTCGGTACATAGTTCGTTTCAAGAACACTTTCACTGCAGATATGACAAAACACAAAGAAGGTACCAATGTGAGATTTCTAAAGATAGCTACAGCACTGGATCCAAGGTTTAAGAATCTGAAGTGCCGTCCAAAATCCGAGAGGGACAAGATGTGGAGCAACACTCTGATGCGGAAACTACAGAACCCGAACCACCAAAAAAACAACAACCCCAACCTTCTGCTGGTGGCATCTGACTCAGATGATGAAAATGAACATGTGTTGGTCCACACTGCTTTTGATCGTTGTCAAGCAGAACCCATCATCAGCATAGACAGATGTCCTCTAGAATGGTGGTTCAAACATAAACGGACATATGAATATTTAGCGCATCTGACACGTAAATATCTTGCAACACCAGCGACAACAATGCCATGTGAGCAACTGTTCTCACTTTCAAGTGACATTGTAAACAAGAATCGGGCAGCATTATCTCCCGTAAATATAAACAACCTTGTTTGTCTGAGGGATTGGCTGAACAAGAAGTAGGACTGAATGGACTTGTAGACTCTAAAGTTTTACATTGTTTTGTTTTTGAGTGCAGTTATTTGTGTACATAATTCTACATTTGTAAGTTCAACTTTCATGACAAAGAGATTGCACTACATTGTATTAGGTGAATTGAAAAATAAAATTTCTTTTGTTTTTTTTACAGTGCAAATATTTGTAATAAAAATAAATATAAAGTGAGCACTCTACACTTTGTATTCTGTGTTGTAATTGAAATCAATATATTTGAAAATGTAGAAAACATCCAAAAATATTTAAATAAATTGTATTCTATTATTGTTTAATAGTGCGATTAATCATGTGATTAATTTTTTTATGACGATTAATTTTTTTAATCACGCTGTTAATTATTTTTTTAAATCGCTTGACAGCCCTATTTTTAACATATCTCATAGACTCTTCACAGACACCACTTATGTCGGAAACAGAAGATGGTTGGGATTGAATGTCCCCTGTGCCCACCAACTGAAGTTAGCATTGCTATGTGTTTATTCAGTGAAGAAACTCTCAGGCAAGCGCTTTGGCCCTAAACTGGCTTATTAATGTTTGGGTAAGGACAAGCCACTGGCCAGTTTCTCCAGTCAGCATGCCTGAGTAAAAACTTCATCTGCTTACATGGGAGGAACCAGTTGCTGATGGAGCCCAAGATGATCCAGCAGTAGTAGCTCTACCACTTGAACTAAAAGGAAATCCTCATACCCTGTTGGTACTAGAAGCACCAATAGCTATTCTCAGGCTTGCAGGTACTAGGGGACAAAACCATCACATACCTGGATCTGGAGAAGCTGCTCCCCTGCAGGATTTCTCCAGAGCAGGTGCACCTGAACCAAAGCTTCAGCCCGCATCCGACTTCCTTGCAAGGACAACCTTGAAACATAATCTAGCTGCACCTCCAGTGAGTAGCGGTATTGATAGAGGATTCCAGGCTGGAAAGATGGTGTCTCTAAGTTCCCTATGAAAGGAGACCAGAACTGAAGCCACGCACACACTTTCACATTCTTCAGTACCCATGATGGCTTGGATTCAAATTTATCTCAGCATATAGGTTAAGCGGCAATGAAAAGAATCCCATTGACCTCAATGGGCTTTAGATCAGAACCTGTCTGAGAGAAATACATATGTTTTCTTACTCTCCCTGGTCCTGCTGCTGAGGCCTGGGTTGGTAGAAAGAACCTCCACTTATCCTGCCTTTAGTAACTCCTATTCCTGGGCCTTTCAAAAAAGGGGTACAATTAGGAGTAAAGATTAGAAAGGACCTTGTCCACACCCTTAGATTTGACTGAGCTTTCTGAGAGCTTGTGTCTCTGCTCTGCTTTTCCCCACTAAGTGCCAATAACAGACTCACCCCTCACAGATGTAGATGTTTCAAAGACTGTGATTTGTACAAAGAGCCTTTAGGTGGAACCCTGCAAAAACTACCAGTGATTTATGACATTATGAGAGCTTTAGCCCAGTAATGGGTCTTGCACCATGAATTAAAATTTAAAAAGAGAAAAATCAGGCTAAATACTAAGAAATGCTTCCTGATCTCAAGATTCGTAGCCTGTGGCATAATCACCCAAATGGTAGAATTGCCATCCAGGGAGACATTTAGAATTAGACTTCACAAAGCATTAGAAACAATGTACAGAACAGGGTTGGCCAGCACTGGCCAAGTGACCTAAAAAGGCTTTTCTATTTCTAATGTCCATGATAATACCGGCAATGTACATTTGCAGATGAAGCCAGTGGAGTGACACTAGGGATGAAACTACTTCCATGTCTGACAGTCGTTTGGATTTCTCTCTGTCCAACTCCACTGACTCTGAAAGCTTGAAAGATTATATATATATATCACCTTAAAAAGTTGCATTGGGTCATTTGCACTAAAGCCTAACCCAGTGACTGGCAGGGGAAAGAACATTTTTATGTTACAACAACAAAACTATTTGCTTTATCTGCCTGTGTCTTCCATTTTACAGTGTATCAACAACAGAGCCGAAAAATAAATGGAATCACTTCTAAAACTGAGAGTGAATTAGCAATATGTATTGTATCTAACCCAGAAAATTGAATTTCAAGGCCTGGATCCTCAATTAGTGTAAATTAGCCCAAACTTCAACGAAGCTATCCCAATTTACACCTGCTGATGTTCTAGCCTCAAACGTATATTTGGATGCTGCTGAATTGATGTGAACAGGGTGACTTTCAGGTGAGAAGATCAACCCAGCTTCTACAGATTCAGCTGGGAAGAGGGGCAGGGAACTCCCCTTGGCTCTAATGGATGCAGGGAGGGAATGTAAAAGGCTGATCAAAAGCTCCTTGATACAGTTCCATCATCAGCTTGAAGGGTGAATTGGGATTGATTTCACAAACTCTGATGGAGTTCGCTCCCTTCTCTGCCAGCGATGACTTACCCCTTGGGCCCATGAAAATACTTCTGAATTGTATTGCTTTGCTTTTTGAAATAGACAATATTGCACCAATACTGATAGGTGGATACAATGAGTCTTTGTTAGAAAATGCTTAATTCCCCAGTCCCCCTCTTCAACCAATACAAGTAGGGCACTACTACACTACCAATATACTCACTATATTTTTCAGGAATGGATATACATTTCCAGCAAATGCACAAAAGTCTGTTTGCCCAGTGGTACTGGTTTTCTTTCCTTGGTTGTGGGAAAGTGTTTTTGTTTAAATGAGAAAATAAATGAATGGATTCCCTGATCCCACCTTCCCCATCTTATCACTCATATATCTGGGGTTTATCAAGGACTAAGGATGAAAATTTAGTAAGATACCTTTGTTAACAAAACCACTGCATGGAAGGGTTCAATGGTCTATGTAATTACCCAGCACAGGTCCATAGCAAGTTTAGCAGCCAAATGTGGGCCTATTAAAATTAATTATGTGCACTGTAGTGTCTCACCACCAGTTTGAATACACAGCCTGGAGCAAATCCTCAACTGGTTTAAGTTGTTATAACTCTACTGAAGTCAATGGAATTATAACAATGGAGCTATGACAAATTATATCAGATGAGGATCTTCTTCCACTCTCTGCTGTGGTCTCTGAGATCTTGGGTAAAATTACTAAGTAGCCCTATCATTCACCTTTGAGTAGTGCTGTATGTAAACTCCATCCACTCATAATTTACAGGGAACCTTCATTCTATTTCTTAATCCCTTACAAACTGTTGAATTACAGATTGCTGGTATCCTAATACAATAACATTTGCTATTGTCAACCAGTGGAAACCTGTAAAAACTTTCTTAATTTGCTGCAGTTTTTTTCTATGTTATTCTGTGTAAGTTCTTGTAACACGCCCATCGCTGTAATATTTGAGTGTCAGGAGATCTTTTGATTGATAGGGTTGATAGTGGTTGATTCATTGGTCCATTAAGGATTAGCTTGCACAATTCTGCTGAAAGGTAAATAAAAACGGGAACCCTGCCGTGGGACTTCAAGACCTCAGATGGGACCTTGGAGATTAGCTCTCAACAGAAGACGTCAGTCTCTTTTTCATTTCCTACTCCTGTCCACTGCTGCCGGTGCCAGAGGTTTCTTTCCAGGGACTGAATTCTAGTCCTATAGCACAGTTCCATGGATATGTTCATGCTCAGCAAAGTTTGAAGAATTCTTACAGAGATGACCATTCATTCCATCCTACCTTGGACAACTTAGAATATTTGATGGTGAGGGAAGAGATGACATACTCCCCCTTTCATCCACAGTTATGCCTGTTTTAAAGTAGCAGTGATGAGAAGTGTAGCTAAGTCATAACCCCCTGTCCCTAACTTAATCATTTACCTAACCACAGCAGGCTAGGATAAAGATGCTGGAGAGGCCTTGCCTCAGAATGTCTTTGTTTTTCTACCTCAGCCTTAGTATTCTTTAATTTTTCATTTTACGTACTATGTCTAGAATTATCTGAGATCAATCTTTTTGTGTATTTTATACTTTGTATATACTTAAAGATTGACTCTGATTTTTGTGTTTGCTTTTGCCCTGAGGAATAATCCGTTCAATCCATTATCTAAAGATACAGTTGTGTTTGAAATTCTCAAAAGGACCTACTATTCTTCCAATTCATTGTGAATGTAGTAGGTTACTGAAATGTTTTGGAATTCTGTCATCTGATCCTTTATAATGACCAGGAAAACAGGTTTTAAAACTCTCCCCAAAGGATGCCAAAGTCTCCATGAAAGGAAAACTCCATAGTAGATCCAGGGATACATAGGTGTAAATCTAGCTGAATTCTTTAAACCATTCTCTGTGTATCAGAGGTAACTGGTGCTGGCTCTTTTACATGAAGTTGAATCTTGAAAGGCCAGTATTCCTGTATTTCCAGGCACCCAGAGAGAAGCTTCTAATCACAAAGCCTGAAACTAAGTTATAGCCAGCCACCTGTCCCTGAATTCTGGAGATGCACAAGCTGTTGTTACTTGCTATGCTAATAAATTTTCATAAAGAGATTAGAAATCTGAGCATTTTCAGAGCTTTCCTTCTACTTCCCTTCTTTGACTGTGGGACTATAATTTTGAGATCTAGAATTCCAGTAAGCACTAGGCATTATACAGAGTTTTGTGTAAGGTGTGACAAGCATCCTGTTTCTCAGGTCCACAGGATACTTTCCCATTTCATGTTATTTCAGAAGCTGAAGTGCAAAGTCACTTACCTTTTGCTGAGCTGGTAAAGAAAAAGAAAATCAGCCATATATGTCCTGAAGCTGCTTGTGAATTCATGGTGGGGATTGTTTGTGAGCAAAACAGAGTGCTAGGGAAGGAGGAGAAGGCTAAAGAAAAGACAGGGCAGGAAGCGGGGCAGGAGGAAAATACAATAACCCCCCTCCAGAGTGGCCAGAATTGACAGGATTCACAATGTCAGATGACCAGGCCTGACGTTCTCCCTATCCCTGAATTACACATTGAAGGAGAAGCAAATCATTAATCCCTTGCTCCAACCCCCAGCAGCAGCAGCCACAGCAGCAAAAGAAATAAAAGGTTTGGAAATCATTTGGATTTGCCAAAGCCTGCAACAAGGAAATCAACAAAACCTGCAAAATTGATTTCTGGGTGGAGAAAAGGCAACAGTCTGGAGTCTGCCCTGCTGAATCTGCCTGGGGGTTCAGAAGAGTAGCTCTGTCCCCTGAAACATACCCGCTCTCGGCTCCTAGCCACTCCCCCCTCTGTACCAGAAAGAAAAGGGAAAGAAAGGAAGGAAAATTGACAAGAAAGTGGCCAAAAAAGCAGCAGCAGAATCATCCCTCTTCCTTCCCTTTTCAGGGGCTGAGGAGTTCCCGCCTCTAGGATCAGGTTACTTAAAGGGCCAGGCTGGAGAGGAATAAGAAAGCTGGTTCTGTGAATGAAGCTTATTGAATAGAAAACACAGACACACGCACACGCACACACACATGCACACACAGAGGAATGCAAGCTTTCAATTAATCTCAGGCCTCTATCACAGCACTTCACCAAGTGTCCGTGAAAGATTATCAGAATTGTAATCTGTTTCAGAAGGAAATAATTCGGAAAAGCAGGGCATTAGGGTTAGGAGAACAGTACCTGTCAGAAGTGGTGTGCTGATTCTTCATTTATTCACTCTAATTTAAAGTTTCGCATGCCAGTAATACATTTTAATGTTTTCAGAAGGTCTCTTTCTATAAGTCTATAATATATAACTAAACTATTGTTGTATGTAAAGTAATTAAGGTTTTTAAAATGTTTAAGAAGCTTCATTTAAAATTAAATTAAAATGCAGAGTCCCCCAGACCGGTGGCCAGGACCCGGGCAGTGTGAGTGCCACTGAAAATCAGCTCGCGTGCCACCTTCGGCACGTGTGCCAGAGGTTGCCTACCCCTGTGCTAGGTGCTCTCCAAGCACAGAAGGAGGAATGTCCTTCGCCAGGAAGAGCTTATAATAGACAAACACATAATCAAAAGGCTGGGGAACTGTGATCGACAACATATGAGAGGTTGTAAGGTAACTGGCCATGCTAGATTACAAATGCTGTGATGTAAAATGAGCCTAAGTCAGTAGAAATTGGGTGTCTAAGTCCCTTAGATCTCCTATGAAAATTCCACCCATAATGTTTTAATAACACAATGAAATATTTTTGTATGATGTCTAATCTCCAAGCACCCAATTCAGAGGGGCCTTAATCAGTTTGCATCTCTGAGTCACAACTGAAATGGGTTTTTGGGAGAGATTTGTATGTAGAGAGAGTAATGACCTCTGGAGAGGAAAGATAACTAAAGAATGCATCTTGCAGTGTGTTAGGGATTTGGCTTGAGATCAAAGGACACTCACTTACCAGCCCCATTGCTCCTGCTGTCCCACTTGCCCTCTCCCTCAGGAGCCTGTGTCTGACTATACCAAGTGCTGTGTGCCTCGCATTTCACAGGGTCTTACATTTCAGACAAATGTGTTGGCAGGGGAAGGAAGTGTGGTGCAGCCAGGGAAAGGAGGGAAAACAAGAGCTCTAACAGGATTTTTGTGAAGAAAGGTTTGACCTAATTTATTTACAAACACGCGGCCTGTGGGCCAGCCCACCAAGCTCTCCGCCTCTCCCCCCCCCCCGAGTTATTTTATGTGGCAGTTAAGCAACCTGCTCCCCAATGTTTGGGGCCGGGTCTCGGCCCCGTCTGCAACCCCCACGCGTCTCCCCCGAGTGTCCCCGGGGCTCACTTGCTGCCCCTTCACTGCCCTGGAGCCTGCAGCTCGTGCTGACTCCACTCCACTCTGCTGGCTTCCGGCATCACCTGCTGCCGCAGGGTCCTAGTGCCCCCATGCACTATGGCCAGGGCAGGCTGCCCTTCCCCTGCCCTTCTGCCCTAGTCCTGAGCCTCTCCAATGCCCCAAACCCCTCATCCCCAGCCCCCACAGCCCTCACCCCTGCACCCCCTCCTATCCCTAAACTTCATGTCAGAGCCTGCACCCCAGACCCCCTCCCCCACCCAAACTCCCTCCCAGAGCCTTAGGCGGGTGGGGGTGGAGTTTGAGGGGGGGAGGTTCTGGGCACCACCAAAATTTCTACAAACCTGCTACCCCTGGAAGAGGCGGAGCAGGTGTGGAGTGGTAGTGCAGTGTGGGGGGGCTTTAATAGAAGTAAATCTAACTAAATGCGTGTTTTGTCCTTTGAGTGAGGTGCATTACTGTTGGTGGTGCTTAGCACTTTCCAGGAGGGAGGGGAAGGGGGAGGAGCAGGGATCCGCGTGCTCAGGGAAGGAGATGGAGAAGAGACGGGGCAGGGGCGGGGCCTCATGGAAGGCGTGGAGTGGGGGCAGGGCTGGAGGCAGTGAGGGGGGGTTTCAGTGATGCGGCCCTTGGGCCAATGCACTAATACTCATGTGGCCCTCGTGGTCATTTGAGTTTGAGACCCCTGGGATATGGGGTGATGAACTGGTCATGCCCATTTCCCCACAGATTGCCCATATACAAAATAGGACTTTAGTCCTACTGAATCCTGCTCCATGGCATTATTCCTGGCTCTGCCACTGACTCACTGAGCTAGTGATTTAGGCCTTGTCTATATTGGGACTTTAGCCATTGGTGTAGCCACACTAGTGCAAATCCATAGTGCATGCACAGTTTACATTGGTGCAATGCAATTTGCAGCTTACTCTGGTTTTGAAACTGGCTAAAAGCTCAGTGTGCAGAAGGTCTTAATCTCTGTGAGACAGAGTTTCCCTTCCTGTAAAATGGCATAAAACTCACCCATCTCACAAGGGTGTTTTGAAGTTTTGCAGAGCACTTTGAGCTCCTCAGGAAGGTGACATCTATGCGCAAAGTAACAAGTCTGGCAATTATTACAGAGGTGGTGCTAGCCCATTAGGGGCCCTAAGCAGGAATATTTTGCCCCCCAACACATACTAAAAAGTGAATACAAGGTTCCCCTTGAGCCGCTCAGGGCCCCGAGCAATTGCTTAGTCTGCTTATGCCTAGCCCTGCTAGCAAACCACTTTTAAATAACAAGAGATCGTTAAAATCCCAATTCAGATCTTTCACAGTAAGGTGTAATGGAGCTTAGCTTGCTTCATGGAATGGATGGTCATGCAATTGTCTCATCTCCCATCAGCCCCCATTCCTCTCAGAAGCATTGTCCTTTTCTGCACCAAGTTTGGAGTCACTTAGTGCACTCAGAAGCTGTTTTAGCACACAGCCAGGTGTGGGATGCCTGTTCATTCATTCATTTCCACGTAACCTGTGTTTGAGGCAAGAAAACGTATTACAGACCAGCAATCACTTTGGTGCATACACGCACCCACATGAACAATGTGGTTGGAGACTGGACTTACTGGCTTGTGGCGCAGAGGATTCTAATGATTTGGTCTATGGGCTTTGGACCGTAGAAGTTCAATATCTCATACCTTTATAGTACTGGGCACTAGATTGAGTTGGTATTGTGTAGGTGTTACATGCAGTACTACTGTATTCCTTTATAGATTTGCTCTTCTGTCTCCAGAAAAGCCAACTTAACGTTATTCTGATTTGGAACGCTACTTTTATTAAGAAATAGAGTTGCATTGAAGAGATGTGTGGACACCATAAAGCACTTCAACTTGTTAATGAGCAGCTTGCTATTGAATTCTCTGCATGTGCATAAAGTACCAGACCCAGCTTACTTTCTTGTTTGGTTCTGTGGCCCACTGGACAGAAGCTCTGTGGCAAGAACCTCCAATTTCCATGATATTCTGGTGCAAATGCTTTCAGTAATTTGAAATCTCAGTGGCAACATGAAATGGGAATACAACATTACTGTGTTATGGCACCTTTCACCAAAGCACTTCAGAAACCCTAATTAAGCCTCTCAACATCTCCAGTTTCTGCTCTGTAACAGCGCTAGGGCCACTGCAGTCAGTCTGCAGTGCTGTACTCTGCTCTGCTTCTTCCACATGCTTTAAACTGATCACAGAGTGGCAGGAGTCACGGAGATCAGCTGGCTACACAAGCAGATAGTTTATTCCTAAAGGGACCACAGGCAAATATTAGGAGTCATACATTCTTTATACAAGTAATTGATATGCAATGATGTCTTTACCAAAGAAATCTGCACATTTCAGTAACCAAGCCTGGTGGAGACAAAGACATGGAAGATTATTCTAAGGTCCACATTAGAAGAAAAATCATACAGCCATATATGACAAAAGGAATTGCAGGCCACCACTGCTACCTGAGAAATCAAGAGCAGCAGTGATGGATCTAATAAGATCAAGCAGCTGTGAGCTATTTTGCCAGAATGCAAACATGCACCCTCCATAGGTGGTGTTTCCACCCAATCCTTTAAATGCCTCTATGAACAAACATCACTTCTCTCTTATTTGGATTGAATTCCAACCAGTTCTTCTTCATCCAGATTGCTACCTCCTGGCATGTAGTGGGAAAGTAATGAGGCAGCAGCTGTGTTCAGTGAAAAGGAGCCAAAGAGCTGAGAATCACTAGTATATCAATGACTCTACCACCCAGAATGGCTCTGTCTCCTCCAGTGGCTTTAAAGAAGCACTGATAGGACTGATTTGAGTCCTTTGGAATGGTGAGCAATTGCTCAACGCTACCCATAAGATCTAAGAGGAAGGACTGAAATGTTTAATGGCCAATCTTTCAATCAGCGAGTCAACCCAGCCCATGGGCCATGCACCTCCTGCATCTGAGATCACTGAAAAAAAAACAGCCACATTCTCTTTGTGATTCTGCATATTGAACCGAATACCCAGCCAGATCATCGCAGAAGCAGTACTTTAAGCATCTACAGCTATGGGGATGTTCAGAATTTCACAGAGACCCATTTTACAGTATGACTTAATGTCTATGGCACAGTCATTAAACAAATTCTGTTTAAATTTCTCAACATACGATGTCAAAGTGAAGAGAGAGATTAGGTGATACTGGATATTGCATGCCTTTTCATGTACTCTACAGAACACTTTTTCACTAGGTGAGTAATGAGAGTAAAACACTGCAGCTATAGCAGGAAATGTGCTTGAGGTTCTTCCATCAGGAATGAGAGAAGATTCCATGTTAATTGGGTGGATCTGGCTGGTTCTGCTTTCCATCCTGGGATAAATTGAACTGGAGAACTTCTGCAGTACCCATATGCACTGAAAATGAAAAATAATTTGGGATGGGTCAATGTACATAGGCGCCGACTTCCCCTCTTTCCTGTGGGTGCTCGACTACCCCTCCACCCCTTCCATGAGGCCCTGCCCCTGTCATGTCCTTCCCCGCCCCCATTCCAACCCCTTCCCCAAATCCACGCCCTGGACCCGCCTCTTCCGCACCTCCTCCCCTGAGTGTGCCACATTCCCGCTCCTCTCCCTCCAGGAGCTTGTTAACACTGCCAAACAGCTGTTTGGTGGTGGCTGGGTGGGAAGCACTGGGAGGTAGGTGGTGGAGGAGTGGGAACGCAGCACACTGGGAGGAGGAGGAGGTGGGGCGGGGGGTGAGAGGAGCTTGGCTGCCTGTGGGTGCTAACCACCCACTAATTTTTCCCCATGGGTGTTCCAGCCCCAGAGCACCCATGGAGTCGGCGCCTATGTCGATGTGGGTCAACACCAGTTATAATCACACAGAGTAGCTAACTCCTCACCCATATGGATAACATTTTCAGAGCCCAAAGGCCAGATTTTTAAAGATTTTAGGCACCTACAAAAGTAGATAGGCACCTAGTAGGATTTTCAAAAGCCCCTACACACCTATCTCCAATTGAAATCAATGGGAGTTAGGTACTTAGTAACTTTTAAAATTCCAACGGGGTGCTTATTTGCATCTTAAAGCATCTAAATACCTATAAAAATCTGGATCTAAGAGATGTAGTCTGTGTCTAAGTGCCTAAATCACTTTTGAAAATGGGATATAGGCTTGTAAGTCTCAAGAGTTTTTGAAAATGTTTCCCACTGTTTTGGGTGGTTATAACAATACACTTTATTTAGCTAGAAAAGACAGACAAAAATTGCTCATAGCAGAGTTCATTTCGATAAACGCCAAGACTTGGAACAACTGAACTGTGGAGGAAGTGCCAGGTTTGCTTATTTGGATTTGAATACAGTATTTTGTTTTTTGAAAACTGGAGCTCAGGAGAATGGCAAGTCGCAACATATATTACTCTTTAAAAATCTAGTTTACTTATTTCTACTGGCAGGGATTTATGATTGGGCAAAATCTTTTTATTCACTTAGTTTTTCTGTGAAAATTCTGCTAAGGATGAAATTCTATCCTGATCCCATGCCCAAATCCCAGCCAGACTGAAAACTTTCATTAATGATCTGGAAGATGGTGTGGACTGCACCCTCAACAAGTTTGCAGATGATATTAAACTGGGAGGAGTGGTAGATATGCTGGAGGGTAGGGATAGGATACAGAGGGACCTAGGCAAATTAGAAGATTGGGCCAAAAGAAATCTGATGAGGTTCAACAAGGACCAGTGCAGAGTCCTGCACTTAGGATGGAAGAATCCCATGCACTGCTACAGACTAGGGACCAAATGGCTAGGCAGCAGTTCTGCAGAAAAGGATCTAGGGGCTACAGTGGACAAGAAACTGGTTATGAGTCGACAGTGTGCTAATGGCATTTTGGGCTGTATAAGTAGGGGCATTGCCAGCAGATCAAGGGACGTGATCATTCCCCTCTATTTGACATTGGTGAGGCCTCATCTGGAGTACTATCAGTTTTGGGCCCCACACTACAAGAAGGATGTGGAAAAATTGGAAAGAGTCCAGAGGAGGGCAACAAAAATGATTAGGGGGCTGGAGCACATGATTTATGAGGAGAGGCTGAGGCAACTGGGATTGTTTAGTCTGCAGAAGAGAAGAATGAGGGGGGATTTGATAGCTGCTTTCAACTACCTGAAAGGGGGTTCCAAAGAGGATGGATATAGATTGTTCTCAGTGGTACCAGATGACAGAACAAGGAGTAATGGTCTCAAGTTGCAATGGGGGAGGTTTAGGTTGGATATTAGGAAAAACTTTCTCACTAGGAGGGTGGTGAAGCACTGGAATGGGTTACCTAGGGAGGTGGTGGAATCTCCTTCCTTAGAGGTTTTTAAGGTCAGGCTTGACAAAGCCCTGGCTGGGATGATTTAGTTGGAGATTGGTCCTGCTTTGAGCAGGGGTTGGACTAGATGACCTCCTGAGGTCCCTTCCAACCCTAATATTCTATGATTCTTTCACAGTGCATGCATTACTGTTCACTCAGAGGCAACCACAAAAAGGCTATCTGAACTCCTGCTCTGTGTTACCAAAATATGGCCTGCAAGGAATTTGCTGTCATTTATTTGTCTATCTGTAGTATATTCTTACTCTCATAGTAAGGTGTGAATGTTCAGAAAGTCTGATCAAGTGGTTAGAGCATTGGCCTCGGGGCCAGGACCTCTTTGTTTCTATTCTTAGCTCTGCCAGTAGCTCACTGTGTGACTCTTGGGAAATCACTTAACTCCTCTAAGGCATCACCCATAAAATGGGTAAAATACTTCCCTACCTCAAAGGTCTATTGCTGCTTAATTAATTAATGTTTATAAAATGTCTTAAGACCCTTGGATTCAAAGGGAGTATGTAATAAATACAAAGTATTTATTTAATATAATATTTTTACCTGGCTTATCTTCCGCTGGAATGGGTTCTTGCTTCTGACTCTGAGACAATCTGTTATAAAGAAATGCAGAGAAAACTAAGTATTTTTCTAAATCTAAAATTCTAAATGTTGAATAAACCTGGTAGTCATGAAAATGAAAGGTTGCATTAGTCTGCCACTTTGCCATTCACTTCCTGTGTTTATGTGTATTTTTATTTTCTAGTTACTCTGCTCATGCTATTGACTGGAAGTCCACATACAGGTACTGAAATCCAAGCCTCTGCACAATTTTACCAGTTCACCTTAATCTCTGACCCATGTGCTACTGAAACAATGGGCTCCCATTGAACAACGTCTGCAAGCCATGCCATTGACTTAAATGGGCTTTGGATCAGGCCCTCAGTTAAACCAGTTGAAATGGGGAGAGGGGAGCTAAGTAGGTGGACAAAATCAGTTTTATTGCTTGTTTGATGAATCTCTCTCTCTTCTTGCTGCTGTATATGCAAACTAATGTATCCAACATGTCTCCAGCCCTCAGTAAGTGAAATGTTTCAGTTCTGTCACACTGTGAACATCCAATTTAATAGTTTTTGTGAAAGAACCTGGCTGGATGATTCCTTCCCAAGTGTTGCCCTCTGGAGGACAGGCCCACTGCAGTCTGGGACATCTGGGACTGAAGCCTCTTGTCCATGCTTGTGCTCAAGGATTGGGGCTCCAGTTGTAGGTTGGCAGTTGCAGTCTGCAACATCTTCATAACAAGATCCTTTTCTGTAATGAGAGGAAGACAAGTAGGCAGCAGAAGAAACAATATCTCACCTGTTACGAGAGAGAGAGAGAGAGAGATTCCAATCTGGAAACATGTGAATGTCGTAAAATGATTTCCCTATGCCCTGGATTCTGTCACTTTCTGCATGTACTCAAGCAGAGCAGAGAGAAGTTGATCAATCAGAAGTACAGCAAGACTCCAGTGATATCCTGTTCTTGGGCGAGTGGTATGTGTAATGGTCTCTTGCTGCAATACAGGTCCATGGAGAAACGAACTACAGTGCTACCTAAGATAGAAGAGCCACTCTAGCTCCCACTATTCCCTTTTTGTGGAAATAGGGATTTCCCCAACTCAACTGGAACACACCCAGAGCAAATACCCTTAAAACGAATACAATAAATACAATCTGACCAACAATTTTTATCTTCCTACAGCTGCATTTTTATATTGGAACTCAATAGTGAAGCCTGAATTCAGCAGCAGCAGCACCTTCAGCTGCAGCCTGTAACACAGAAGCAAAACATCCAAACATAAAAGCCTGAAGCTAGGCCTCTAAAGTCATATTTAAGCAGATAAATAAGTGATTTGACTTTCACTGGTACTAAGCACCTGAAGCCCCCATTGAGGTCAATGGTCCTCAGCACGTGTGGAAATCAGGTCATTGATTTAGAAGCCTTACTTTGAAAATTTTGGCCTACAGCTTTTACATAGAAACAGTCCTTTACTCTAATGCTGGGCCATATTTAATAACAGTCAGTGACACCCAAAAGATAATCACTGGCAGGAAAGATAGAATGAAGAAAAAACTGAGACTAGAGAGAGACAATTTTTAGAAAGCCATGTACGCCATCCATCTGTCCAGATTCTATACCAATCCCATCACCGGAGCCTCTGAGTCCTTGAACACCAAGCAAAATTCATATCCTTAGGGTTTTCTAATGACCTGGTTTGCAGTAACTGGTGAAGAATTAACAGATCCTATACGAAGGAATCTTTCCTCCAGAAGCAACTTTTCCCTCATAGAAAAATGTGTACTCCACAAACTCAGGTTGATCTGAAAGGCTGTAAAGTGTGTATTGGGAATAAACTTGTGGTTGCTGAAATAGAGATAATCAGGGTGCCAAACTCTGAGAATAGAAGTGGGTGTCTATTCCTCTTGTCCAGGCACCAAGTTGAGGTTCCAGGTTCTCCTCACCCCTCTGACCAGCTGTGAGCAGCCATTGCTGAATAGCCGACAAAGAATCTGTCTGCAGGATCTGACACAGCAGCTCCAAAATCTGTTGGCAGAAGAGCAAAGTAGAAAGTGACAGCATGATCAGGTCAGAGTGACACCGATTGTACCTGGAACAGACAAACAGGAGGTCATTAGGGTATGAATACACAGGCACCTTGCTTATCTAGACACCGTACAGGTATGGACTTTGTCTTTCAGTTTTATGAGTTACTGTTCCCTGCCCAGGGTCTAACCTACACATTTGAAAATATAATAGAAGTAGAGGATGATCTATCAAAGCCTACTGTGCAAGGGTAGATATCTCCCTCTCCACCCCAACAGAGACTAGGGTAAGGCCCTGATCACTGAGTCAGTGTTTAAATTGGATTAAACTTGTTAGGACATTGGATCTTCTGTTGCACTGCATCTCACCCCTTCCTGACCAGTGTCCCTGTATACAGGAACTCAAACGCACCACATAAGAGTACACTATCAGTTGGGAGTGAACTGATGTCTCCATGTTCTGTGTTGTGTTTTTTCACCATCTCTTGTTTCCCTCTATCTATTGTGCCTATAGTTAGCAAATCAGGGGCAGGCCGAGTCACACTTGCTATACATGCTAAACTGGAACTTCTCATTCTCCTCCCAGCCTACAGAGGAGATGAATTTCAAAATGTTTCTTGGGCACTGCTGCAGATTCTCATGAATATCTCTTCTTAGTACCCCTTTCAGCTGCCTTTCTGAAGGCAGCTGAATTAACCTGGTGCTGTCTACTGTCACTTCACCCTTTAAAAACAAAACAATATCAAATCCAAGATGTGGGAAACAAACCGACTTCTAGTTAATAAACTTGTATCCGGGAGGGAGGGAGGAAGGAAATGACTCCTACAAGAGCAGTATTTATTCCCTTCCCATTGTTTACATGTCAGTCCTCTATTCCCTGCCCACTACAGCCCGTCATCAGTCAACATTTTTATTAATGATCTCGAAGTAAATATCAATTTTTTTCAGCCAAAGATGAAGTCATACATCTAGGAACAAAAGAATGGCTAATATGGTCTTTGGATGTATAAACAGGGGAATAGTGAGTAGGACTAGGGAAGTGATTTTTACCTCTGCATATGACATTGGTAAGACTGATATTAGAATACTGCATCCAGTTATGGTGGCCACATTTTTAAAAAGATGTTGAAAAATTCAAGCGGGTGCAGAAAAGACCCACAAAATTATTTGAACGTTAGGGAAAATATCTCTAAGAGCTCAATCTGTTTAGTTTATCTAAAAGACTATTGAGCAATGACTTGATTACAATGTACAAGTACCTTCATGGGGAGAAAACACCAGGGACTAAGTGGTATTTTAATATAACAGAGAAAGGCAGAACAAGAATCAAGGGCTAGAAGTTGAAGCCAGACCAATTCAAGTTAGAAATAAGGCACATAGTTTTAACAGTAAAAGGAACGAGGAGTACTTGTGGCACCTTAGAGACTATCAAATTTATTTGGGCATAAGCTTTTGTGGGCTAAAACCCACTTCATCAGATGCATGCAGTGGAAAATACAGTAGGAAGATTATATATATATATATATATATATATACACACACACACACACACAGAACATGAAAAAATGTGAGTTGCCATACCAACTCTAACTAATCAGTTAAGGTGGGCTATTATCAGCAGGAGAAAAAAATTTTGTAGTGATAATCAGGGTGGCCCATTTCAAACAGTTGACAAGAAGATGTGAGTAACAGGAGGGGGAAAATTAGCATGGAGAAATAGTTTTTAGTTTGTATAATGACCCATCCACTCCTAGTCTTTCTGCAAGCCTAATTTAATGGTGTCCAGTTTGCAGATTAATTCCAGTTCTGCAGTTTCTCGTTAGAGTCTGTTTTTGAAGTTTTTGTTGTTGAAGAATTGCGACTTTTAGGTCTGTAATTGAGTGTCCAGGAGGTTGAAGTGTTCTCCGATTGGTTTTTGAATGTTATAATTCTTGACGTCTGATTTGTGTCCATTTACTCTTTTGCATAGAGACTGTCCACTTTAGCCAATTTACATGGCAGGGGACATTGCTGGCATATATCACATTGGTAAATGTGCAGGTGAATGAACCCCGGATGGTGTGGCTGATGTGATTAGGTCTTATGATGGTGTCCTTGAATAGATATGTGGACAGAGTTGGCAACGGGCTTTGTTGCAAGGATAGGTTCCTGGGGTAGTGTTTTTGTTGTGTGGTGGGTGGTTGCTGGTGAGTATTTGCTTCAGGTTGGGGCAACCTGAAGCAAATCTGTAAGAGAGGACTGGCCTCTCCCAAGATCTGGGAGAGTGAGGGATCGTCCTTCAAGATAGTTTGTAGATCCTTGATGATACGCTGGAGAGGTATCACACACCCCAAAGTGGCGCCCCACTCCCCCAACGGGCCAATCGGCCATGCAGTCCCACTGAGGTGGGTTACTTTATTGATTCTGGCCATTAGGCCAAGCTGCCCTGCTTTACTGACTCCAGCCACTAGGCTGTAGTACCATGTTTTATAGTCAGAGTCATGAACACAGGACCTAATGGGGTGCTATACAGTTTTTTTCCATACCTGACCTGGCACACGGGATGGAGTGTACCTACACTGCGACAGTCCTAAAGGAAAAACAGTCACACAGAGGAAGTGAGCAGCAGGAAGTACCAGGTGTAGCTACTCTTTCTCATTATGTTCTACTTACTACCAGCTCTTGGTCCTGGAAAGACAGGGCAGCATCTTTGCCTTTGTTCTTCGCATTATTCCGGCACAACTGTTGGGATGTATGGTGGGCTGTTGCCCGAGAAGAAGGTGGGATGAGGCGCCCAGTTTCTGCTGAGTACTGTGTTGCTCTCCGGGGCTCTTCCGCCTGTTAAAATGCAAATGCACGCATGCTTTCTGATTAGACGGCTGAGAGTGGGACAGGGGTTGCACAGGAGATAAAATGTTTAATACAAGACTGAGTGTAAAAAGGCTGTGACAAAAGGGGAAATCTTCATTAAAGAGGTGCTTGGCTGTTGCAAAAAAATATGAATGCACCCGCTGCTGTTAAAGTGAAGCTACTGTGTGGTACTAAAAGTTCACCTGGGAGCTGTGTTTCTCTCCAGCTGTGAACTGTGCACTGATTTTGCAAACAATGTTTTATTTAAAATTGAAACTTGTGCACCACCTACTGCTGTCAGAAGAGACAGACAACTGAATGGTCAAAACCCAAACACTGCATCTAAACCCATAGCTATCCTTACGCAGCTATAATCATTTATAAGTTAACACTGACATTATCTGGTCCTAGTATTAAAGAATGCTAAACCAGGGTGCCGAATCTGGTGCTCTTGAAAGTGAGTGACTGATAGCACTCACTGGAGCTGATACAGTGCATGCAGAGGTTGTGTAAACTTCCTGTACACAGTGCTACATATGCACCTCAATCCTGATCTGTAATATGCATTGGTATTCTAGCTTTGCCCTCCCCCCCACTCCCCCAGCACTGCCAGTGTCCTTTGATCCTGACCTAAAACACCTCTGCTGTGTCCAGCCATGATCTTTCATGGCTCCATAATCTTGACCTGCAACATCCTGTAGGTCCTGATCCTCCCTCCACTGGAGATTAACAGTTGTGCCGTTGTGCAATTGTTTTGTGATGTGCTTTTACAAGAGTTTGAAACCAATTTCATCTGTACCCTAAAGTAGATTTGAGCCTATGTGTCAAGAGGTGAAAAACTAGTGTTGACCCACTTCTCCTTTCGGTGTGGTCCCTTCTGTGTAGTTGTTAAAGACTCAAACTACAAATTTTGGCTCCAGATATTAAACAACACAGAGAATGGGATAGTAGAGATCCAGAAGTCATGATCCAGCACATTATAAAAGCAAAGAAATCATCTGCAAAATTTGGATCTGGGTTCAGATTTTGGTCAACCTTCAAAATTTGGGGATCTCCAGATCTGGGCATGGGTCACATTCCATTGCACATTTTGCCTTGTTTAGATTAGGAATAAGTAGTTTTAAATTACCTATCTTTACAAAATAGATTTCCACATGACCCTTCAAGTCTTGATGCTGTCACCAACAGACATGGGCCACATGACCTACAGTAGTGATACAGCAGCCTCATGAAAAACTCTCTTTTTCTGCTCCCTCCCTTCCATTTCTTTATGTCATTCCAGGTGTTGGTTAGATGACACTCAATAGCAAAGCAGCCCTAAGTGTCATGCTCGCAGTATGAAAAACCCACCACTTCCTTGTGCTCTATTTCAGTGGAGGAGGAAGCACTAACTCTGGCAGCGAGTTCCCTCAGTTCTTCTCTCCATGCATCTGACAACGAGCCTGTGAGAGATAGGAGACATGTGAGAAAGCTCAGTACAGTAGCACCACTTAGTTCCTACAGCACTTATAAACAAGGCTGACTGGAGTGGGGGGAAGCCAGTACAAATTACCAGGGCCCAGCGGTCCGGAAGGGGGCCTGGGGCCCAGCTTCCCCGGCTTCCTCCCCCTCTCGTCGGCCCTGTTTAGCCGGTCTGCTCTTGCTGGGGGGCCCGAAAAATTTTTTTCACCGGGGCCCGAACCCACTCTTGGCAGCCCTGCTTATAAACCCTGCATATGTCTGAACATAGACCACACCTTGAATTCCTCCCCCTAGGCATTCATGACTTCCTATTTTCACTGTGGAAAGGAATTTGCATGGTCTCATCCTGAGGCCAACAGTCCCCCTGCAGAGCTTGGATGGAAATAGATGCAAATAAATGGTAGCTACAACCACTGGATACATTACAATGTATTATGGGATGTACTGTATCTTGAGCAGTGATACTCTTTGTATGAGAGTGAGTGAAAAGGAAGGTTCCCATATTTCACACCATGAACAGCCCTAGAAGTAACACAAACATGCACGTGCAAACGTCATAGTATAATACAGGAAGGAGATAGAGGCTCATACAGGAGGGAGGGTTGTTGCAGAGCTGGATGAGAGGATGAGGAGGGGAAGGAAGAGGGGAGAATCTCTCAAATCTCTGATCTTTTCCACTGTTAAAACCTCCTGTTTGGGCTCTGGGCTCTGCAGGGAGGATCAGGGCTGCGGGGGTACAGAAGGCTAAAAACGAGACCACTAAAATCATGGTGAGAGCCCTGTGCTCCACAGCCTATTGCTCAAGATGGGCAGTTCAGAATCAGACACACTGCCCCCTCCTTGGATTCTGTTGTATCAGGCGGTTGGTGCAACACCAAAGCATTGTGCGTGTCTGAGGTCTGATGCCTTCCAGGTGAAGGGAGAACCCATGGCTTCATATTGCCAGAAATAAAGCTGCTGGAGAATGGGGAGGAGTCTAGAACAAAGGGGCACTCTGCTGACAGTGATATCTCTGAAAGATGGGAAAGGATAAGCAGGCACCTCTAACCCAGTGGCTCTCAACCTTTCCAGCCTACTGTACCCCTTTCAGGAGTCTGATTTGTCTTGTGTACCACCAAGTTTCACCTCACTTAAAAACTACTTGCTTAGAAAATCAGACATAAAAATACAAAAGTATCACAGCACACCATTACTGAAAAATTGCTGACTTTCTCATTTTTACGATATAATTATAAAATAAATCAATTGGAATATAAATATTGTACTTACATTTCAGTGTATAGAACATAGGGCAATATAAACAAGTCACTGTCGGTATGAAATTTTAGTTTGTACTGACTTTGCTAGTGCTTTTTATGTTGCCTAAACTAGGCAAATATCTAGATGAGGAAGATCTCTGAGTACTCCCAGTGCTATGCGTACCCCTGGTTGAGAACCACTGCTCTAACCTAAGAGGCTTTAGGATTAGGAAATAATTACTCACTCCATTTATTTGAGATACTGTTAATTAGGTTGTTTGCAGGGAACCAATTTAAACCTGATGATGATATTTAATGGCATGATCCATCACTTAATTGCCATGGTAATTCCACTTGCTTGGGATACGTGCAAGCGATTAAGTGGTTCTCAAATAGGGCTATCTGGCCCTTGTAAAAATGAGAAGCTGATGGTGCTTTTGTATGCCACAGGAAGACTTCTGCCAGGGCAAAGCTGTTTTTCCACCAATGCTGTGTGGCAATACATGATGTCTCTGAAACCTGGCATTATGTTCCTCTGGTTCAAAACCACTTCAGCTCAAAGGGGCAGGAAAAATAATCCGGCTGAGTCTTTTGTTAAAGTAAAACCTGAGCTACCTCCAGTCCTGTAGCAAGTCAAAACAAGTGAAGTCATTTGAGAACCATTTCAGGTACAGCATGATTAATTCTGTTAATTAAGGAATTCCACTTAATTGGACAAAAGGCCATCTAACAGGGCATCCCGATCAAGCAGTCTACCACACTTGAGTGTGTGAGCAGCACACTAACCTACAGTTAACCTGGGGACCAGATTACTATGTGGATCTCCAATTGGCATCTGAGCCCCTGGTACCCCCAATATGGTAGTAGAAAGCTGGCCTTTTATCATTGGATGAGGTGACAGAGGGGTCAGCACAGACCACCCGTCATTAACCATACAGATGGGGACGCCATTTAAGCCTACAAAAGAAAATGAAAAGAGGCAAATATCAGTGAGTAACTCAATGGAAGAAGCACACAAGAAAATAGTGTCTTTCACCTTGCATAACACACACAGCATTTACAGTTACATTCTGCCTGAATAATAAATCTGTAGGTGCATGAGTTCTGCTGTGGCATACATAGATCAATTTTCCTCCCCTGCCCCAATAATACTGAATGGATTCCTGAAGCACCTCTGTTTATAGATCTCTATTTAGTCAGGGAATATACAATTTGGATGAATTACACTACCGCCTCTATCAACTTTAAACAGGAAGCCAAGCATGGGATAAATTCTTAAACTGCAAATACACATCTGGGATTATTTTATCCAGATGATGTAGTAGCTGATTTTCTGAACTAGGTCCTGGGATGGAGCAAAGACATGCATGGGATTAACCTAAGGAGTCTCAGATCATCACTGCTGCTCAGAAGAATCACCAGGGCAACCCTTACTCTAGAAACATTATGCAGTCAGAGTTCTACTACTTTCTCATATCCCACTGTGCTCTGCAATCAGGCCTGTGCTGAAGCATTACATGGATTTTTCTGTTTCCTCCCATCCCATCTGACCTCTGCTCCTCATCAAAGAAAGGCCACATCATTAATGCCTTCAATTCCTGTTTCCTGCCCCGCATCCTAAGGCCATACCTTGGATGTGGGTCACTCGGTGAGGATGGGGGTTGTGCCGTGAGAAGAAGGAATGGTGGCTGAGGTTGCCAAAGCGAGAGTTGTTCTTTGACTGGGGTCTCATGGCCTCCATACTAAACCGCAGTGGCGTGTTCAGGGCCACGTGTTTGAGTTTCCCTGCTAATGCTGTGATGTCTTTTCCTTTGAATGGGCCAGCAACTGGGCTCCTTAGCATCTCCATCTTCTCCTTAGCAGATATGCACTTGGTTCTTGGAGAAAAAGAGAAGAAAACCACTTATCAGCATGCAATCACATTTTATGAAAATGTCTATATCTTAGGTACAAGTCCGGTTCATGAAAGGCAGAATAAGAGTCCATTCCAAGTGCAGGTTATCTTCCTCTCAGGGATTTCACCCCAAGTCCATTGTGACCAGGCAGAGAGATCCACCATCACCTATTCTTTTCCTCCACATCCCAAGGGATTGCAGCAAACTGCGGGAATCCTCTCCCATATTGACATTGGAGCAGACTTTGTTAGAATGTTTCATTTACAGAAAGGGAAATCTTGGATCTGAATTTTGTACCCACCTGAAATGCTCTTAATGCTCTAGACAAATTTACTGAGGAAAAACAGCTTGAATGAAATACCTGAGTGAAGAGAAGCTGATAGGAAAGTTTGCTGTGTGTTGAACAGGGTCCGTTCTGTATTTATGGGAACACTTTGTTGTTACCTGCAGGCCAGCAAGAGCTCACCTGAGTATGGAAGCTGAGAAACAAGCCCACACAGACTCCTGGGTTTCTGCTGACATGCAGAAAAAGGAGCCTTCTGAGGAAACCCCCATGAAAACAACTGAGAACTTCCCCAGCTGGCAGCTTTGATGGGTGACTCAGAGTCATGGCTTCCTAATCTGTCATCTGCTGAGACAAGCCAGGTTAGAAGTTCAACTTTACCAAAGCACTGAGATCACATTCTCAAGACTGACAAAAACTCCTCCACTCAGAGGATCGTTAGCTGGCGTTTCATCAGATGACTCCCAGCATTATCAGCATCAACGCTAATATGAGGAGCAGGAGCCATTTGCAGCATCATGCTCATGCTTCACTGCATTTCTTAGCTAGAAAAAAACATCATCTTATTTTACTGGAGTGTCTGGCTCAGTGTTCTGTTTCCTAGATCAGAAGCAGAGGAGACCCAGGAATATGTGGGTTCTGATTTTTCCCCATGATCATCTTAACTCAGCTCTGATCCTTTTGAAGTGCTACAAAAAAAGACCATTTTAGGACTCCCCACATACTTCCCGATGGCAGCCCACTGAGTGTCAGAGTGCTCTATGCTTTGGCAGGAACAAAGTTTTCAAAATGCTCTCTGTTGCAGCAGAAGAATGATGAGCAGGGAAGGTTTCTTTGGAAGTGATTTGCAGGCCCAGGCAGTATTTCAAACAGGGGCTATTAACTGCTGAGTAGAGCTGAGTGAATGCTGAATTTTGCCTGAATATTCATTGAGCCCTTCTGTGTTTGCTTTACATATGAATACAAGTTGATTGACAGCCATGTTTGTAGAAATGGCATGTTTTCAGGCAACTCTTGTAGAAAGTGAATTTGAATTCATTACCATAAGTATTAGCACCAGAAACCTGATTCTAAGCATTGTGCTCATCCAATCAGGGAACGGAAACATACTCTGTGTACTATGGGCAAGACTTGGGGTGTTGGGAAAAAGGTGGTTTAGAGCAGGGATGGGCAAACTACAGCCAGCAGCCGGATGTGACCCCTCAGGGCTTTGGATCCAGCCCGCAGGATTGCCCACTCTGGCACCGTGGGCCCCGTGCCGCTCTCAGAAGCGGCCGGCACCACTCCCTGCGGTCCCCGGGGTGGGGGGGAGAGGCCTCCGTGCATTGTCCTCGCCTCCAGGCACTGCCCCCCCGCAGCTCCCATTGGCTGGGAGCGGGGAACTGCGGCCAGTGGGAGCTTCGGGGGCGGTACCTGGAGGCGCGGCAAGGGCAGCGCATGAGGAACCCTCCTACCCCCCTCCCCCAGGGGCCGCAGCGCTTCCTGGAGCAGCGCGGGGCCGAGGACAGGGCAGGAATGCAGGGAGCCTGCCCTGGCCCTGGTGTGCGCCGCTGCCACCCTGGAGCCGCTTTAGGTAAGCGGTGCCGGGCCGGAGCCCGAACCCTGCCTGCATGCTGCCCCCCACCCTCTGCCCTAAGCCCTCTGCCTGCACCTCGCACCCTCCTGCACCCCAACTCCATGCCCTAAGCCCCCTCATAGGCCCCACACCCCTGCGCACCTAACCCCCTGCCCTGAGCTCCCTGCTGCACCCTGCACCCCTATGCACCCCCTCCCACAGTCCACATCCCTCCTGCACCCCTGCCCTGAGCCCCCCCTGCATTCTGCACTCTTCCTTCACCCTAACCCCCTTCCCTGAGGCCCCTCATAGACCCAGCACCCCTCCTCTGCCCCAATCCCTTGCCCTGAGCCCCTTCCTCCACACCGCATCCCCTCCCACATTCTGCACTCCCTCCCACACCCCAACCCCAACCACCTGCCCCAGCCCTGCATACAATTTCCCCACCCAGATGTGGCCCTCAGCCCTAAAAGTTTGCCCACCCCTGGTTTAGAGCCACCTTTGCACCCTACTGAGGCTGGGGGCAGCCAGGGGACAGTTCATCCCCTCCTGTAAGTATAAGAACAGCCTAAGGTTGTTGTAACCTTCCCCAGCTATAATAGCCCCTTAGATGGCTGTTCTGCTGTCTGAGAATTACCCCAACATGCCTTTTCTCCCTGACGTGCCCCCTATCTTTAGAGCAGGGCATGAAGAGGTGGCATACAACTGGCTATTCGGCTTCTATACCAGCCTGGAATTCACCTACAAAAGGGGAATCCTCAGTAATCCTGTTATGCCTCCTTTGTCTCAAGGACAGTGTAAAAGGGCCAGCTCAAATATAGAGAATCTAGCCCTGGACATCCAAATAAAACAGCTCACTCTGAAAGCACTGAACATCCCCAACAAACTGCTCATAAACAAGCCACAGACCAAGGATTATCAGCAGAAATTAGTGAATAATTTCATACCGCAAATATAGTTCAGAAAAATGTTCTCTTTTTGCAAACAAAGTGGGAACAGGAAACATGGTGAAATTCATTGTGAATTATTTGTTATGAACAATTCACCCAGGTTTAGTTCTGGGAATGGATGCTGCCTCTGTAGTTATTCACCCATGGTTTCAAAATGAAAACCAAAACCAGACTTTTTAATGGTATGTCACTCAGTGTTGTTACCGCACAATGTAACTTGAACTCTGCTTATGTCACTGCACAGGAAACCTGGTGTGTGCAGGTTTATTAGCTAGAAAGCTAACACTCAAACTCCAAGCAGAATGTTTCTTTTGTCTGCCTGATGGAGATGGGCCCAGCAGGCTTCCCTCTGTCAGCAATGAAACACCTATCACCACCCCATATGACCATTTTTAGTCAGAAGCCCCATCAGCTCAGTTACTGTTTGCAGGGGTACAAGTTGCTGCTTTCCCACCTGCTCACTCATGGCATTGCTGCTTAGGTGTTTCTTCCAAATGTAGGGAATGGCACTTGGGTACTTACTCCAGCTGCTGAAGAACAGGTTCCAAGTTCTTTATCTCTGTTGCCATTTTAGTGATTCTATGACAATACAGAAAAGTTGGTGATTATTCCAGCATCCGTAGCTGCACAGTTCAGGTTGGAATTCAGACACATGGATTCTATGTACATGTACTATATACACCTATGGAGAAACTCTCCATCTATTGTGTGGGGAGACAGAAACTTTCTTCACACAATTGCTATAATTTAAGGTACATTCAGGTCCTAAACTCACTTATACCATGGTTTGAGAGGTGTTGAGCTCTCACAACACTCAAACCATTGACCTCTCTTTGTGTCCGTTTCCTCACCTGTAAAATGGGGCTAACAATATCTACCTCACAGGGGTGTTGTGAGGATTAGTGAATGTTTATAAAACATTCTATAAGGGGGGAATATTATTAAACCACGCTGTTTTGGCAGGTGCTTCCTGAAGTAGCATTTACAAATAGAAACAAAGACGTACTCCCTCAGGGCTTTAATGGGTTCCCTCAGGAAGCAATGGGCTGTGAAAAACACCCACATGACACTGGTCACCTTGTGACTGCACAATGAATCCCTAAATCACACAACAGGCTCTGGGTGTGGGTTGGTGCTTAGCATGGATTAGTGGGAGTCATTGCTCAGTACCCATGGACATAGCACGGGTGGAGTGTTTGAAACAAACCTAACAAAAAGCAGAACAAACCACAGGAAGAAGCTTTAGGTGCTATCATTTCCCTCTACCCTCTGTTTCATAATTCACCAGTTCAAATGTAACTAAAGTGGAGCCCACTGGGGAAATCATTGACATACAGTTTATCTGTGTTTGCTTGAGCATTTCTTTAGCTAGGAGCTTAGAAACTACATCTTTTTAAAGATCAGTGCCTGAGTATCTGTGTGAAAGCTATTTTGTCCATGCCCCACCTAGGCTAAACCACCCACCTTGCCACCCCCACGCTAATTCTAAAGAATGCCTGGTGCTGAAGAGGCAGCTGGGCAGCAAGCAAAGGAAGTTTAAAGAAGTATTTTGCAAACCTGTAGTGTGGATCTCAGTGACCAGGCCTAGGAGGAGATTATGATACCCACCTCATATTCAGCAGCACCCCAGCAATGCAGTCACATGTAAACAGGGGCCCGTAAGAAGTCCAGCCAGCCCTCACCAGTCATCAGACAGATGACACCTTAACAAGTCACTGTGAGTTATTTAATTAAAGTTCATTTAAATAAATCCTCTGAAAATAATCATCTCCCCAGTAACTTGGGGCTGGTTCTTCCCCTTGTGAAACAGACTTGTGGCAGTTTCACTATTGTGATGCATCTACCATATGAATCAAAATTGTGAGCTGTATACATATAGTTGGTTTCCCAGCTGAGGTGTACAGGATTGGTATATTTTGTACTTTAATTGACCTAATCAATCTTTTCACCCCTCATTTCTATAACTCAGTGGTTCCCAAACTTGTTCCGCCGCTTGTGCAGGGAAAACCCCTGGCAGGCCAGGCTGGTTTGTTTACCTGCCGCGTCCGCAGGTTCGGCCGATCGCAGCTCCCAGTGGCCGCGGTTCGGTGCTCCAGGGCCAATGGGAGCTGCTGGAAGCAGCGCAGGCAGAGGGACATACTGGCCGCCATTCCAGCAGCTCCCATTGGCCTGGAGCAGCGAACCGTGGCCACTGGGAGACGCAATCAGCCAAACCTGTGGACGCGGCAGGTAAACAAACTGGCTCGGCCCGCCAGGGGCTTTCCCTGCACAAGCGGCGGAACAAGTTTGGGAACCACTGCTATAGCTCTTTGAAAACTCCCTAAAAATGTATTTTAATTCAGATGAAACCTTCCTAACAGTAGTATGCCCAGAAGGTAGACTGCAATTTAGCAGAGCTAGATTCAAATCCTAACTGTTCCACAGATCTCTTGTGTGACCTGGGGCAAGACACTTACTCTCTCTATGCTTCAATTCCTCCACTGTAAAATGAAGATAAACAAATGATGGGAGAAGATAAGTACCATTATCTTATCTATTTACATAGATTGTAAGCTATTCAGAGCAGGGACTGGTTCATTCTACATTTATGTACAGCGACTAGCACAATGGGGCTCTGTACCTGGACACCCCAACCAAGATCAATGGTAATGCAAATAAATACATAAAATAATGCCAGCAGAGACTCTGCTAATCATGTAAATAGTCAGAGCCAAGAAACAAAACTAGCCTGACCTTGCAAAATGCTGAGCACTCTCAACTCCTTCTGAAACCAATGGGAGTTGAGAGTCCTGAATACCTCATAGGCTCAGGTATGAGATAAGAAAAACACAAACAGTAATAACCAAGGTAATGTGGGGGTGTGGACACTCAAACATGAGGGCTATAAAAGCAGCAGCACTAAGTCTTAGACTTTGGGAATTATGAAGCTACCTACCTGCCCATCCCAGCCATTTTATGTGCAAGAGTACCTTTCTTTTCACACACAGGTGGCCCGGGACCATAGCTTGTTTGTACATATTTGCATAAATCAGGGCTACTTGCTAGAAGCTCCCTCGCCCCAGCTTCCTACATTTCAGAGGGCTGCTGTTTCAAAGGGAAAGTTGGGACTGTGATATTTGAACAAAGAAAAGCAGTAAAAGCCAGAAATGTGCCTGTTATTAAATATATATAAAGGACCTACTCACCATTTACACTGCTACCATAGCTTGGGGAATGAGTCCCCTTTGCTCCCACGGTCTGGAGGGAGACGTGCAAAGTTACCTCACTTCTGTTAAAAAGTCTGTTTACTTTGTGCCTGATTGTGTTCAGGTTGCTAGGTTACACTTTTGGTGACAGCAGCCAAGCCTCCCCCCCCTTCTCCCAGTGTTCAATTTCCCCTCTTCCTCCACCCCAAATGGGGCTGTCAAATAACCCCCCTTGCTCTTTACCTTACTAATCTTATTCTCAATTGCTCTCCATAGTTACATCTTGAAGCTTTCAATGTGAGAGGCAAGTAAGATCAGCTTGGGTGTGTCAAAGTGGTAGAAGCAAGTTCCAGCACTGTACCTCTGAAGCTAAGTACTCATAGATCTAAACAGACAGACTCACAGCCAAACCACATATGCCTCCTGTAAGACAGATAATCTTGAGAAAGGACTAGGCTACTTGAATACCTAATGAGATTTGTTTTTCATTCTGTTGTTAATTTTCTCTTCTGGGAGCAGTGGCGTAATCAGTACTTCAATTCTATGGGGGCAAAATGTACTTCTTGAGGCCCGGAACTTTTCCTGCTAATTTAAAAACCCTAAGGATGCAAAGTGTAATGCATTTTCTCTGGAATTATTATTGCATATACACATTGCATATAAATAGGAAGGCAGATATTTAAACAGATGAAGCACATTCTACCCTGGACAGCTGCCACTGTAGAGAAGTATATATTCCATTAAGAGAATGTGGCATGAGGTGTGTATTCAGTCATACTTACCTTCACCAAACAGTCCCAATATGTGCATACCTGGCTGAGAGAGAAGTTCATGGTGCCTATTGGAAAAACAGTAAGACACTGAAATCTGGAAATAAAAGGCCTCCAGTAGGCAGAGATTTGGAAGTGATCTAGTGGGAGGCCCTCCAGACTCTGAACAAGGTGTTTAAGAGTAAATTATCTTTACTAACTTTTTAATGATTGAGAGAAAATAGGATTCTCAAGCAGAAAATTTTCACTCAGTGAGTACTAAACATATGGCAAAAATTGTCATTGGAGGCCATCACAGCAAAGACGAGGCATGAATTTAGGATTTAGAATCTAGACTTTTACTGCAAGAATATGGGCTGAAAGTTACATAAAATGTAGCAGACTTGTTAGGACAAAATATTTTTTCCTGTTCCTAAAATTGTATTATGTTCCAACGAGCTAAGTTCCTTCATGTCCTCACGCTATATCAATTGGACCAAAAATTGCACAAATTGTGGATACGCTCCACTGCTTTACCTGCAGTTATACAAGCTAGGATAAGATTTACATCAGTTACCAATCTTTATGCTTCAGTGCATGAGCTGATCATCAGCTGCAATGAGGAAGAAATTTCCCCACCAACTCAACACAAACACACCACACAGCTACACATTTGGGCATTTTCACCTTTTTCTGCAGCATTCAGTAGATGTTCCTGTCAAGGAGAGAACACAGAACTAGATGGAATGTTGATCTTTCTTGTGTTTCTGCTGCTGCATTATTAGCCCATGGCATGAATATGTATTGACATTCATCTATTTTGCATGCTACCACTGTGTTAAAGTCTGCCAATTTGAAACATAGGCTCAGTAATGCACTGTGAAGCTGTAGAAAGTACAGCTAATATAGTGCCCATCTTTAAAAAAGGGAAGAAGGAGGATCCGGGGAACTACAGGCCAGTCAGCCTCACCTCAGTCCCTGGAAAAATTATGGAGCAGGTCCTCAAGGAATCAATTATGAAACATTTAGAGGAGAGGAAAGTGATCAGGAACAGTCAGCATGGATTCACGAAGGGGAAGTCGTGCCTGACTAACCTAATTGCCTTCTATGATGAGATAACTGGCTCTGTGGATGAGGGGAAAGCAGTGGATGTGTTATTCCTTGACTTTAGCAAAGCTTTTGATATGGTCTCCCACAGTATTCTTGCCACCAAGTTAAAGAAGTATGGGCTGGATGAATGGACTGTAAGGTGGATAGAAAGCTGGCTAGATCGTCGGGCTCAACGGGTAGTGATCAATGGCTCCATGTCTAGTTGGCAGCTGGTTTCAAGTGGAGTGCCCCAAGGGTCGGTCCTGGGGCCGGTTTTGTTTAATATCTTTATTAATGATCTGGAGGATGGTGTGGACTGCACTCTCAGCAAGTTTGCAGATGACACTAAACTAGGAGGCGTGGTAGATACACTAGAGGGTAGGGATCGGATACAGAGGGACCTAGACAAATTAGAGGATTGGGCAGAAAAAAACCTGATGAGGTTCAACAAGGACAAGTGCAGAGTCCTGCACTTAGGACGGAAGAATCCCATGCACTGCTACAGACTAGGGACCAAATGGCTAGGTAGCAGTTCTGCTGAAAAGGACCTAGGGGTCACAGTGGACGAGAAGCTGGATATGAGTCAACAGTGTGCTCTTGTTGCCAAGAAGGCTAACGGCATTTTGGGCTGTATAAGTAGGGGCATTGCCAACAGATCGAGGGACGTGATTGTTCCCCTTTATTCGACATTGGTGAGGCCTCATCTGGAATACTGTGTCCAGTTTTGGGCCCCACACTACAAGAAGGATGTGGAAAAATTGGAAAGAGTCCAGCGGAGGGCAACAAAAATGATTAGGGGTCTGGAGCACATGACTTATGATGAGAGGCTGAGAGAACTGGGATTGTTTAGTCTCCAGAAGAGAAGAATGAGGGGGGATTTGATAGCAGCCTTCAACTACCTGAAGGGGGGTTCCAAAGAGGATGGAGCTCGGCTGTTCTCAGTGGTGTCAGATGACAGAACAAGGAGCAATGGTCTCAAGTTGCAGTGGGGGAGGTCCAGGTTGGATATCAGGAAAAACTATTTCACTAGGAGGGTGGTGAAACACTGGAATGCGTTACCTAGGGAGGTGGTGGAGTCTCCTTCCTTGGAGGTTTTTAAGGCCCGGCTTGACAAAGCCCTGGCTGGGATGATTTAGCTGGGAATTGGTCCTGCTTTGAGCAGGGGGTTGGACTAGATGACCTCTTGAGGTCCCTTCCAACTCTGATATTCTATGATTCTATGATTCTATGATTAGGCTTTTATTACAGACTGCTATTATTACAGACAGAAGGGAAAAGAAGCCAGCAACAGGGAAACTCTGTGATCCAGTGAAGCTAGAGAGGTGACAGTATTAACTGGGACATCACAGTAACAGCCCAACACAGGCCACACAGAAAACAAAGTGGCACCAGGCACCAAAATCAAAAGCAGAATGTCTGTAACTTGTGTCATTAGACTCCATTTCTTCTATCACTAGGGTGACCAGATGTCCCGATTTTATAGGGACAGTCCCGATTTTTGGGTCTTTTTCTTATACAGGCTCCTATTACCGCCCACCCCGTCCTGATTTTTCACACTTGCTGTCTGGTCACCCTATCTACCACACAGTGCGGCGACTGGGGCAAGCTTGGGATGAAGACATAGTCTCTTAAAAGAGTAGTATTTGTGAACTGCAGAGGTCACTACATTTCAAACCATTCAAAATCTTCCATCTGTAACAATATTTTATACCAAAGGGGTAGCCGTGTTAGTCTGGATCTTTAAAAGCAGCAAAGAGTCCTGTGGCACCTTATAGACTAGCAGACGTATAGGAGCATGAGCTGTCGTGGGTGAATACCCACTTCTTTGGATGCATGTAGTGGAAATTTCCAGGGGCAGGTATAAATATGCAGGCAAGAATCAGTGTAGAGATAATGAGATTAGTTCAATCAGGGAGGATGAGGCCCTCTTCTAGCAGTTGAGGTGTAAACACCAAGGGAGGAGAAATTGCTTCTGTAGTTGGCTAGCCATTCAGTCTTTGTTTAATCCTGAGCTGATGGTGTCAAATTTGCAGATGAACTGACGCTCAGCAGTTTCTCTTTGAAGTCTGGTCCTGACGTTTTTTTGCTGCAGGATGGCTATCTTTACATCTGCTATTGTGTGTCCAGGGAGGTTGAAGTGTTCTCCTACAGGTTTTTGTATATTGCCATTCCTAATATCTGACTTGTGCCATTTATCCTTTTACGTAGGGACTGTCCAGTTTGGCCGATGTACATAGCAGAGGGGCATTGCTGGCATATGATGGCATATATTACGTTGGTGGACGTGCAGGTGAATGAACCGGTGATGGTGTGGCTGATCTGGTTAGGTCCTGTGATGGTGTCGCTGGTGTAGATATGTTGGCATCGAGGTTTGTTGCATGGATTGGTCCCTGGACACACAATAGCAGATGTAAAGGTAGCCATCCCGCAGCAAAAAACCGTCAGGACCAGACTTCAAAGAGAAACTGCTGAGCTTCAGTTCATCTGCAAATTTGACACCATCAACTCAGGATTAATCAAAGACTGTGAATGGCTAGCCAACTACAAAAGCTGTTTCTCCTTCCTTGGTGTTTACACCTCAACTGCTAGAAGAGGGCCTCATCCTCCCTGATTGAACTAACCTCGTTATCTCTACACTGATTCTTGCCTGCATATTTATACCTGCCCCTGGAAATTTCCACTACATGCATCCGAAGAAGTGGGTATTCACCCATGAAAGCTCATGCTCCTATACGTCTGTTAGTCTATAAGGTGCCACAGGACTCTTTGCTGCATCTATACTTCGCTATAGATGCATTAATAAGTATTGGGGGTGGCTGAATTGGTAGCGTGGTGGCTCCATGATATGGGATACAGGGTTCAGTCCCTCACTCTTTGGGCTAGCAGGGGCTAGGAGGCAGTCTATTCTTTGCTATTGATTTGAGATCTTGATTTAGTAAGAGACTGTTTAACAAGATCTTTACAATGGATCGTTAAGGCCCTTCTGCAAGGGTGAGAGACTAGCAGTTGGCTTGGGAAGGTACGGTTGGGAGGAGGGGACAAGGAAGGGAGAAGTCTTACTATGCGATTTCCTTTAAGTGTAGAATACTAGACTGGAGACAGTTTAAAAGCCAAGTCAGTGTAAAACTGATGGTCAATGAAGCTTAGGCTCCAAAGTACTTAGGAGAGAGGATGCAGATGGTGGATTGTCAGGGAAGTAGGGAACAACATGAAAAGCTCTGCTGAATAGATGCGCAAAACCTACTGAAGTGTTGAAGAACAGACCTTCATTGGTAGATTTTTTTTTTTATTTCAGCAAAAACTAAAACCTCAGCTAACACGTACAGTACTGTTACTGCACAGCACCTTTTGGGTTTTAAATAGGTAATTGCAGGAAGAGCAGAGGTGCTCACCTGCTCTCAGATATGCAGCTACTCATCCCCAGCAGATTTGCCTCTTCATATATAATTGAAGGGTCTTTCAAGTTTAACCTCCTTCTCCTGCTGAACACAGAGAATAAAAGTGTTTTTAAATAGGACTTGAATAAGCAGGATTTAGCAGAATAGAAAGGGATGTAAGTGTAACTGACACCAGAATTGATATTTCAGGATCCTAAAGAATATTTTAAAAATATAATGGGCAATCCTCCTTATCTCTGAGGTATTTTTGGATGATTGACGTTTCTCTTCCCCATGAAAGACCTACATTTATTCTGCTCTCCACTTGATTTTCTTGTGGGCAATTTTTTTTCTTTTAGGTACTTATATCATTGATTATCACATTTTTTTTTTATTATGGGGGCCCAAATACAGACTACTTCAAGGGACCCACCTTTCAGAAAGCACTGAGCACCTATCATCTGAAACAAATCAGGCCTTTTTCAAAGGGCACCCCATAGCATGATTCACTTTGGAAAGTCTCTAAGTACCAGCTAAAGGAATATACTGTTTTTGGTGTAGCCCGTGGAAAAATGCTTTTTTGAATGTCAAAGTAAAGGACTTTTGTGTTTATATTTTGGTGTGCCATATTTGCTAGTGTACACTGTTCCTTTAACTCTAGAAGTCATTGGGACAGTCCATTAGTCCTGCTATTAACAACATGTTGGGGCAACTAGATGCGAAGATAGGTGTAATTGGAGAGCATGTAAGCCATCATGTCTGTGCATGTTTTACTCTTTTTACACCCCGACTTTTCAGTTGACATGCTACCATCAGCACTGCATTTGTTTACAGCCTGTGCTCTAATCACAAAATCGATCACCCCTTTGTGCTTGATATAATGTTACTTGCTAGGGAGGACATCCTAACAATCATACAAGATGCTCTATCCACCAGTGTAATCTATACTCACTGTGTGCAGATGCACACTCCAGTAACAAATGCCAAGACAGCCAGAGAAGTCAGTGCCAGAATCATTTTTCATTTGCCAGTGCTCTCTCTTATCAAAAGCAGAGCCACAGGCTGGCACTGCCTTCTCATGACCCCCGCCAGACAGCTGGGGAAAGTGAAGCTCATATATGACAGGCTATATTCAGGGGAGAGATCTACTTCCAGCCGTGCCACCCAAGTTCACTGCTGCTTTGGACAGTTCCCTTCCCACCTCCCCGACTACCTTCTTCAAATGGAAAAACAGCCTACTTTAGCAGCTCTCAGTCCATACTCCATGGTACTGTATACACACTAATATAGGGTACTGTATGGCGATATAGATTTCCTCTCTAAAGTAGAACAAGGAAATGGTCATCAACTGATTCCTCATACTCCAAGCTCAATTGAATGTCCCAAGAGTAAAGTTTCAAATAATAATTGTTTAGTCAGCTGCAGGTGCATAGTGAAAGTTTGTTATTTTTATAAATCTACAAAGTTTCTTAATAGGATGGTTTAGAGATGCACAATAAGAACACTGTATGACTTTGTTTCAGATAAATTGGTGGCATAGTGGTTACCATAGATGATCTTACAATAGATAAAATTTTCCACCCAGCTGAGCCTTTCTACCTTTTTAAGAGGAAGGATAGTATTATGTTTAAGGCACTGGGCTGAGTCATAGGAGATATGGGTTTAATTTCTGGCTCTGCCATTTATTTCCTGTATGATTAAGGACAAATCACTTAATCTGTGACTCAATTTCCCATCTGTAAAGTGGGAATAACAAAGCTTCTTTTCTCCTACCTTTTATCTATTAGATTGTAAACTCTCTAAGGCTGGGACTCCCTTACTGTGTGTGCACAGCACCTACACACGTCTCAGTTGGGATCTCTAGAGATTGCAACATAGTTTTGTAAGTGCTGCGTTAGCTTGGCAGATAGGCCTTCCAGATTCTTCTCTTTTCAGCTTCATAATAAAACTCTTCTCTGCTATCTGTGGTAAATATTGCCATCTTCAAGCCTTCAGGGGATCATTTTAAGCTTTGAATTCCTTGTGTTTTACACAAAGGTTCATCAGCCTCTGACAGCTGATGTCTAGTGTCTGAACTTCTCATTGGCTGAAGCGTAGCTGGGGGTAAAAAAGAATCGATTACTTTGAAGTAAGAGTTTCCACTCCAATAGCAACATGCTCAGGTGATTTCTGAGAGATGGGCAAAACTTGGTAGATTTGGATGTGGGTCACAGTTTTATCTAAACATCCAAGTTCAGGAGGTAAGAGTGTTTTAGGTAGAAGTACTTATCCCTTTGTATGAAGGATAATGTGCCATGTTTCCTCTTTGAGTAAAAGAGGGAGTTCCTGCAGCTATTTTAAGGCTATGTCTACACTAGCACTTTTGCAACTGCAACGGTATAGCTGTGCCACTGAAAGGTCTGTTTTACAGTGAGAATTAAATTTGAAAAGCTTCAAATGCAGTTACAAAAATTCTTGCTCCCCTATATTCTGAAGAATTATGAGAGGCATGAGTCACCAGTCCAACTCCCACTGCATTTTATGTATATTTTCAAATATGTGAAGTGTGTATTTAATCATCACTACATGCCATTTCATCTTTAAGCACTAAGACATAAGAGCTGCTAAAGTAAATGTAAGGCACAAACGATGATTATTTTTAAGTATTTATGAAATATTGTTCCAATTTCAAAATACAATAGGGATGAGCCTGTTTTTCTACTCCATTAGCATTGTGACAAGGTGTAAAGGCTCTCTGGCATGTAAGGAGTTACCAGGTTCCTGCCTATCAGATGGTTGATCTGGGCAGAGTTATAAAAGGAAAAGGGGAGGTAGGGTAGGGGAAGTTACCATAGGGCAGTGACTTTCAACCAGGGGTACATATACCACTGGGGTACTCAGAGGTCTTCCAGGGGGTACTCAACTCATCTAGGTCAGTGTTTCTTAACCTGGGGGTTGCAGTCCTCAAAGGGGTCACAGGACAGGTTATAGGGAGTCACACGTGCAGGGCTGGCATTAGGAGGTGCCAAGCAGGTAAATGGCCTGGGGTTCCACACCACGGGGGGCCCCGTGAAGCTAAGTTACATGCTTTAGCCCCACTGCCTGAGGCTCAGGCTTCACACAAGGCTCACAAGTGAAAAACAGGCTCAAGTATCACATTGAAATGTAAGGACAATATTGATATTCCAATTGTTTATTTTATAATTATATGGTAAAAATGAGAAAGTCAGCAATTTTTCAGTAATAGTGTGCTGGGACCCTCTTTTGTATTTTTATGTCTGATTTCTGTAAGAAAGTAGTTTTTAAGTGAGGTGAAACTTGGGGGAATGCAAGACAAATCAGACTTCTGAAAGGGGTAAAGTAGTCTGGAAAGGTTGAGAACGACTGCCATAGGGAAAGGGCATGTTGTCTCTTTTCCCAGGTGGCAAGACCTTGGCTGGTTATTACCTAGTAATTGGAGTTGATTTATTCTGGTTTTTAGTTTGGGTTTTGGGAAATAAAGGAAGCCCAGAAGAAAGTGATGTGGAGAGATTTGGAGTTGGGACTTTATTTTTCCATCCCTGGCTGGTGAGTGCACGCTGCTTTATTAGCACCCAGAAGTCCCCATTTGGATTGTGGCCTCCATACAGTTGTATAGAGAGGTGTGCTTCCTGCCCCAGAGAGCTTGCAGTCTAAGGAACTGATACTGCAGAGGGGCTCTGCGAGGATGGACCCCCGTTGGCCCCATTGGCTCCAGTGGGGCTTGTCGCCATGCAGAGTTCATTGCAGGATCAGGGCCTTAAACCAGGTGTAAAAAGTGTGGTTACTACACAGGAAGATGAGGGTAACCCTGATAGCTGGTTTATAACTACATTCTTCTAAGAGTATCATCTGATAGTTCGAAGTCTCTTAAAGTTTTTCTTAACTACAACAAAACCCAAGAACTTAACAAAAAGTTCAATCTCAGCAATCCTCACTGGCCATCCACCTAGCAGCATGTAACCCTAAAAAACTGCAAAGACCACTACCTGTCAGAGTGAAAACTGCAAACATTCTCCTCACTCTTCTGAGGAGCAATGAAAACATATACGTTCTGCATAGAATATTCCACACACACCAGGTATGTCTAGAAAATGCTGGATTGTTTTGTCACAGTATATTGCTTTATGTAATAGAATAGTGATTGCTATGCTGCCTCTTGCTGTTGGTATTCTGAAATATAGCTTTCCATGTTAGCTCCAATGATGCTGCAAAATGCTTTCACTGGAAATGGAGCTTTTATGGAAAAAATGAGTCTTGCACATAAAGCTGGACAAAATAGCAGGGATCTATGGTTCTTTTTCCTCTTGTCACTTTAAATTTGGAACTGTCTGCTGCCAGGCCAGCTCAGCTCTGGAGAAGTAGCACTTCCATGCTGAACAGTTTCCCCTTGCTTCCTGAAAATACACTATTAAAGTGAATATATTAACACCATGTGTATAATTAGCTAAGCAATGAAATAGTGGTAGTGTAGTGACTGTAAGCCAGGATACTATTTGCTATGCACAAAGTAATAGCTAAAAATATTGTTGGCTGTTAAAACCCCTTTTCCCTTACTCTTGAGTAGGCCATAGGATCTTTGACTTTCACTTGCCCCACAAGTGGACCACTGGGTTTGCAGGGGGAGGGGCTAGCATAGGTCCACCTACAGCAGCCTCGCCCACCTATGGCTGATGTTGGGGAAAGGTCTCTCCAGGTCCCGTGTAGGTTGCTTACAGCCCCTGAAGTAATGGCAGAATCCCATCATTTAGTGTCTTTGAGTGAAGAATGACACTTCAAACTGTGCTACCCTCTTAGTGCAATACTGCAGTTAGGATTTGCTACGATGCCAAATCCTGTCAAGGGACTTCAGCTCTCAGATTTATTCCTAAAAGTGACTTCACACTCTAGAAAGGCAGTTTAGAAAATCTGGCTTCCAAGGGAGGAAAAGAGTTACTCATCCCACTTGGCGCTAGTTCCTTTGAGTGACCACCCATCTTTGACAAGATTGAAGCAAAATAAAGCTACCAATTTTGCTTGAGTGTGAGGATGGAATAAGGGATGACTTTTTTGACATATTGTTTGGTCCTCATTGTTCATATTCCTTTTTAAAACACCTTATTCTAAAATTTGGTAGTACCACTAGAGTTAAGTGTCTATCAGCATTTCTGTTACAAACCTCTCTCTTGCAGGTTAACTCAATTAGAGTTGGGCATGTCATGTTCCTCTGAGAGAGCTCAATAAGTTGAGGTTAGCTGTCCTTGAGTTACATCAGTGGGAGCTAGAGCAGAAGTTTCATACACTTGTACAACTAGGTGTTAAAAATGAAGTTCCATAATCTGCAGTAGGAATGTGGTCTTAAAGCTAAATTAATTTGGGGTTAATATGATTAAACAATAAAATCATTACTGTCTTTAACTGATCGGAACCCTTGATTTACAAAAATTGCCTCTGACACCCACCACTATCACTCCTAGCAGAGGATGAGAAGGGAAGATGACTATGAGTCGGCAATGTGACGTGGCGGTGAAAAAAGCCAATGCGGTCTTGGGATGTATTAGGCGAGGTATATCTAGTAGAGATAGGGAGGTCCTGTTTCCGTTGTATAAGGCGCTGGTGAGACCTCATTTGGAGTACTGTGTGCAGTTCTGGTCTCCAATGTTTAAAAAAGATGAACTCAAACTGGAACGGGTGCAGAGAAGGGCGACTAAGATGATCAGAGGAATGGAAAACCTGTCGTATGAAAAGAGATTAGAGGAGCTTGGGTTGTTTAGTCTGACAAAGCGAAGGCTGAGGGGGGATATGATTGCTATCTTTAAATATATCAGAGGGGTTAATACAAGGGAGGGAGAGGAATTATTCCAGTTTAGTACTAATGTGGACACGAGAACGAATGGATACAAACTGGCCGGGGGGAAGTTTAGGCTAGAAATTAGACGAAGGTTTCTGACCGTCAGAGGGGTAAAATATTGGAACGGCCTTCCGAGGGAAACGGTGGGGGCGACGGACCTGTCTGGTTTTAAGATTAAGTTGGATAAGTTTATGGAGGGAATGGTTTAATGATAAAACATAGTAGTCAAGGAAAACCAAGCAATGGTACATGAACAACATAATGGCCAACAAGGGTCAGGCTAGAGACTCTTGCCTATATGCTCGGGGTATTACTGATCGCCATATTTGGGGTCGGGAAGGAATTTTCCTCCAGGGTAGATTGGCCGAGCCTCTGGAGGTTTTTCGCCTTCCTCCGCAGCATGGGGCAGGGATCACTAGCAGGAGGGTCTCAGCCGATTGAAGTCACTAAAACACAGGACTGGGGACTTCAACGGTAGAGTACAGGGAAGGGTCTAGCGGCCTGCGGCATGCAGGGGGTCAGACCAGATGATCATAATGGTCCCTTCTGACCTTAATGTCTATGAGTCTATGAGTCTATGATGTGGCTGCAAAGACCCAATCCATACTTTATAGGAATGTGTACTGCCTCTGTAGTGTTCCCAGCCCATGAGTGAAGAAGAGGGCAGGTTTTTCGTTTGTCACTCATGTGACAGGGCATTGCCAAACTAGGCCAGACCTAGTGTTGTACTTTGGAATCTGACCTACTGTTGCACTGAGTGTAACATTAGAGACATTCCATCATGCTTAGACAAACAGATAGAAGCAATGATGGTTTGAGTATCTACTACTAGTGCAGGCAGGCTCATCAGAAACCACATTTTCCAGTTTAACCAAGTGTTTTGGAGAGTCAAGCAGGATCATTTGAGAATCTGTTCCCAAAAAGCCACAGATCGCTGACATCACAATATTAGAAATGTGAACACTCATGACTCTTGCCTGCAGTTGGAATGCATTTTGTACGTTAGAGGTAGATTCTGTGGACAAAACTAAACAGCTAGTCGGCTACTGACATAATAGGACCAAATCACATCCAATTTCATTTGCTTTCTAAACAAGACAATGATTTTCCTGTGCTAGAGTAAAGAGATCTAAACTACCTGACCCACCACTTACTTTTGGAATAAAACTCCTAGTTGGCATTTCTGTAAAAGACAGATGGCGAGCGCCTCTAAACCAATTTTAGCCAATTATATGATCCTCTCAGCCAATCACATAATTCCTTCTAGTCAGCTGATGAAGCCTCCCTGCACCAAATACTGCCTCCAGCAGGTGAGGGCAGATTGCTGTCCTTAGGTTCTGCTGATTTGTTGACATAACTGACCTAGGCTATTGTTGCATTTACTCTTCTCAGAACATGGAAATTTGTGGAATTATGCCAAATTGCATCAGATCAGGAAGGGTATGAGAATTGGATACTCATCACAATGAAATGCCACTTATAGCTGGGGGTGTCTATACAGGATGGCCACTCAGTTAACTTGTAAGAATGAATAATAGAGGTGCAAGAGACCAACCCAAACACTCTGACCTGACCTATTTCTGCACACAGGCAATTACAGCTGTGGAAATCAGCTGTGCCATGTCAGCCACATGACCTGGAACCTGGGTAAGATGCTCTTTCACTGTAAAAATCAGCTTAACTTATTACTTCCAAAAGCTCACTTGTGGCTTCTTCTCTCTGGACAATTTATCACTATGACTGATCATGGCTGGAATTAGTCTACAGTGCCAGGGTTAATAGTTTTTCTTTTTATTGTGTGATCAGGAGAGTTTTTAGAAAAAGTGTTTTGATAAGAAGTATTGAAGAAACCATGGGGATGGAGTGGAGATTCTGATACTGATGACTATTTTTAATAAATGGCAGTGGCAGAAGTCTCTCAATCAATATTCTATAACAATCTGAGCCCAGATGTCAGAGCTTCATAATTAACAAGATTCTGAGCTTTATGGCGTTAGAACAAACGACCAAGGGTCCACCCCCATCCACCTATCTAAGAACCCCTCCCTTTCCCCCCTCAGTTGATACTTTGAATATACAAAGGGTAATACTGTATGGATAAGCTGGACATAAATGTCAAAAACTGACTAAGGGTCAGATCTTTCTTTACACCTCCCATAGATGCAAAGAACCCTGATCACAGCAGGACCAGTGTGGTTCCATTGTGGGCGAGTGCCCAGAACATGGGGGAGCAAACACAGAGAAGCCAGAGATTTGCAGGGGATCTTTGCAACCCAATGTGTACAAGTCTTTTTGGGGGGCAGTGAAGGTGGAGCCATGACAATGAAAATCCATGGGCAGTTCCACTTGTAGAACAGAGTGGCTCCGCTGTTGCTCAATGATCTATGACCTTCTCAGTTCATGGCCTGGTTACTCAGGCTGGGAGCTGAGAAGATAATTTGTCTGTGTTATTAATTATGGTAGTGCCTAGAGGACCTGGTTGGGGGGGATCAAGGCCCCATTGTTTTATATACTGAACACACATAATAAAGAGTTTCTGACCTGGAGAGTTTACAATCTATATATGTTTCCATTCTGTCCTGAGAGATTGTGGGAAAGCTTCTTATTGATACAAAGCTCTGAAGAAATCACTGGGAAAAGTTACGGTGCTGCATTTTAAAAGGTGAGAGTGACAAATGTGGCATCATTATAAATTCAGAACCACAATACAATTTTTGCAACAATCTAAGTGTATGTTTCTAATCACAGTGTTTGTCTCCAGAATCCTGTGCTTTCATGTCAGTGAGGTTAATGTCTCCAATACCATCAAGAAGAGGATGTGCTTTTATCAGCAGAAAAAAGTTGAAAATGTGAAGTGAGTTCAATCTAAAGGCTCGGAAATCAGAAGGTAAATACAAAATATCCCCAACTCTATTATTTGAAAAACAAAACTTCATGTTTTTTTGAGGGCCTGACTCATGAATTTTGAATGCTTGGGGTTGACAGTGGTAATATTCTCATCAATTGCATAGCCATGTAGTGGAAAAAGAGACAATGGCAAAGAGACGAGTAAATCTAAACCCAATTCATTTTCTCCATCATTGATCTACTGCAATTTACATGGCTCATGAAGGGCTGACATATCATTAAATGACGCTTGTTGCTGAGCACCCTGGACAGCTTAAGGTGTTGAATCCTTTTTACTTTCATCTCCACACTTAATCATTTTGCAAATTTTTACTGTGTGTATTTTAAAATGCTTTGTCAGTGCTTTGCTTCTGTTGTGTTTTTGCACTTGTCAGATTGTCATCTATTGGAAACCAAAGGCAGAAAACTTCTTCGAGAAGAGATGCATGTGGCTCTAGGAAACTGAGCAGAGATTTTTTTTTTTTAGCTATTTTTTTAAATCAGGAATTAAACTTACAACTATTTTGTCTTTTCCTGGTACGTGACTATAATCTTTAAACCAATTCAGGTCTTAAATTCTGAGGAAATATTAACATTTATTATGACCATTTAATGTCTGGGGACTTTAAATATAAATATTTGATCTACCTGAATGTTGTATTGGTTTTTAATCCACTTTTGGATGAATCTCATTTCAGCACTTTGAGCAACTCATGAGTCCAGAACAGTGGCACAAGGAGGAAAAACCGAACTTGAAAGCCTCAACCTTTTAAACAGCCACATTTATTGCTGTTTTAATCACCCCCCAAATATGGTTACTGAAATAAGTGGAATTCAAACTGTGCTAATAAAGAAAATAGCTATAAGGGTCTGTTTGTTTTTAGTTATAAATTAAACACCAATCAGTTGGAAGATTGTAGTTAAAACAGACTGAGTGTTATTTGCATTGTTGTGTTAATCAGCCATAGATTTTCATGAAGTCCAATTAGAATGAGTCCTATCTAATCTATGGCCATGCTCATGCAAAGACTCTCACATTTACTTAACTTTATGTGCTGCAAGGAGTCCCTTCGACTTTGCAGTACATAACTTAGGCACAAGCATAAGTGTCTGCAGGATCAGGAGGACCTATATTTGCTTAATCTGAATGCATAACAATTGTGTAAAGAATTAAGCCGTAGTCCTGCAACTGGTTGCCTATGGACAGTGCACTCACCAGCAGAGAGACCCATTGACCTCAACGTGGTTCCATGTAGTGTGGCAGTCTGTGAGGATAACAACACAGGATCTGAATCATAGGGTGGAGGAGAGAATGAGGAGAAGAGCACCAGTGTATCTTGCTCTTTCAATCAATTACTCCTACCTCCTGTCTTCCCCAAGATTGCATAATCACACTGACAAAACAAATAAACTACAGTAACTCCTCACTTATCGTTGTAGTTATGTTCCTGAAAAATGCGACTTTAAGTGAAACGATGTTAAGCAAATCCAATTTCCTCATAAGAATGAATGTAAATGGGGGGGTTAGGTTCCAGGGAATTTTTTTTTTTTTGCCATACAGTACAGTAATATAGTTGGGAGGTGCCCCCGCCTTACCCCACACAGGCACAACCCACTGACACTGGAGACAATGAGGCAGGCCAGGAGGCTGAAGGTGCTGTAGGCTAGGAGAAGCACACTGTGCAGCGGCAGCTTCCCCTGCTCTGCAAGCACCAGGGGCGGGGCGCTCAACCCTTGGCCCGCCCACGCCCCCCTTCTCCCAAGCACCCATCCTTAACCCGCCGAATCCTCGCTCCTCCCTCCTCCCTCCTGAACACTACAAGCCAGCTGATTGCTGCGGGGAGGAAGGGGAAGGTGCTGATCCGCGGGGTCTGCTGGCGGGTGGGAGGTGCTGGGGTGTGTGTGTAGGGGAGCTGATGGGGGGGGGAGGGGGCTGCCAGCTGTGGACTAAGCATGCAGCCAAACAACGTTATAGCGAAGCATTGCACAACTTTAAATGGAGCATGTTCTGTAACTGAGCAGGGACGTAAGATCGAAACAACCTTAAGAGAGAGGACGTTAAGTGGGGAGTTACTGTAAATAATAGGAGAATTGCAGTGTTTTGAGTTAGGTTAGTTGGATTGACTTCATATTGCGAACATTCTATTCTAGATCTGTAGAAACCATTTGCAGTGCACAATTCATTCAAATTAATTATGTTCCTTTATCTTTCCTGAATTTGTCACTTTAAATTTAATCTAGTACTTGAAATTATTCAAATAACTATATAAATTATATTGCAGATTTTTGTGAATAAATTTCAGCCTATGAATTGTTTACAAACATTGTCTGCCCGAGGTGTTCATTAGCACTTTGGTCACATGATATTGTTTTTGTTCCTTGATTGGATAAGTGAAAATGTTATACAGGATATATGTTTGTGAGAGATCTAGTCACTGGGCCTTTGATTCTCTCAGGAAAATGGGTCAAAGAGGTTCAGAGTATATGTAGGCCTCACCTGAGGCAACACTACGAGGCAATATATTTTAATATTGGCTCAGGTTAAACTTAAAATGTTTTCTTGTGGTAGTCAAACAAAATAATTATGTGTGGTGCCAATTGTAAAGTGGGTGTATGAACTATTTAACTGCATCTATGCCAGGGTTTTTGCATGATCCTAGTTCTGAAGGATGTAATTACATACTCTTGACTTCTCATTTAAATATTAGTGCAAGGAATTTAGCCAACACAGGGAATTCTTGGAGGTCCAGATCGGCTGACTTTACAGATTCTTTGTGCTACCAGAGTGGCTCACAGGGGCTGTAACTGGGGTGGATCACGCCCAGAGCCACATACACTGTAATTTTAGTCAAGCAATATGGAGTAAATTAAAAGGAAATGGGGTTGGTGTAACATATGACACACTCATAATGTATTTTAAAAAGCCAACACATTCCTCCTCGCATCTCCTACAGGCTATCATTAGTTGAAGTAAAGGTTGCAATTCCTGTTTGTAGTCAGATTGTGGAGCTGTTTAGCACTGGGAACACGGGGCTGAGGAGTATGCATTATGTTTTGAGAATTAGGCTTGGATTTTGTTTACTGATGTCTTACTTGTTGATTCCCATTTTTTAATGAGTTGGTATTATGTTTAGGTTAGCAACATTTAACTTTCTACAGTACTGTTTTTTGTTTTTGAATTATCCTAAATTTGACTTTAACCCAACATTTGTTTCTAATTGTAGCCTGAACCATTTGATGTTTGACTGATGTAATTCCAATAGCTTTGTTGTGAGACCTGATGTTGCCCTCAGTAATTACTATTTATTATATATCACAGTAATGGCCAGAGATGCCAGCTAAAATTAGGGCCCTATCATGATAGACACTATATAAACACAGAATAAGAGACAACCCTTGCCCCAAAGAGCTTACAATCTATAGAGATGAGACATCTAAAAGGTGGTGGAGAATCAGACACAGAGAAATAAAGTGATTTGCCCAAGGTCAGTGGCAGAGCCAGGAATAGAACTGGGGTCTCCCAATTCCCAGTCTAGTACCCTTTCCACTATACAGTCGTCTTCTTTTTTTTTTAAATCCATCCTTATAGATTGAACAACTGCACATCTTACTGCTTGCCACTTCTCTTTCCTTTTTTTCTCCTATCTTGACAGATTTATTTCTCCTTGGAGTGAGCAGGTTACCTCTGATATGGGATCTTGATGTCACCTTCATGATATTCTTCAGCAAACTGAAGTCCTACATACAATCTCAAAAGAATGGTAGAAAGATCAAGTGTTACTGAAATTTCCAGTTTCAAAATCTTTCTTCTAAACCTTTCTTCTTATAACAGCATTCTAAAAAGGGAGGGAGGTATTGTGACCCAATAACCTGTTGCTACCAACTGGCAGAGGGCACGGGGAATGCAGGATTTTAAAGGGATCCTCTGGGTCAGATATATGCATAATAGTTCACTGGTTGTCATAATCATAGTGAAATGTATGTTTGGGTAATATTTAAGGAATTATATATCTAAACTAAAAATTACATTCTTAAGGTCTGGAGGTTAAGACAGATCACCAGGAACTGTCATACCTTGGACATGTTCCTTTTAGACAGGAGGCAACAGATCCTTACCTCTGTGCCTGGCCCTGAGAGTATTGTGTATTGTCTGCCTCACAAGGATGCCTATTTGCATATTGGCCCAGATACCAGTTGAAAGATTGCAAAATCCACAAGAGAAAATTGACAGGAAAACACAATCATCAGGGGAGCGTCCTCTTTATGACTAAAATTAAAGGATTAGTCTAGTGCAGAGGTAGGCAACCTATGGCACGTGTGCCAAAGGCGGCATGTGAGCTGATTTTCAGTGGCACGCTCACTGCCTGGGTCCTGGCCACCAGTCCGGGGGGCTCTACATTTTAATTTAATTTTAAAGGAAGCGTCTGAAACATTTTTAAAACCTTATTTACTTTACATACAACAATAGTTTAGTTATATATTATAGACTTATAGAAAGAGACCTTCTAAAAATGTTAAAATGTATTACTGGCACGTGAAACCTTAAATTAGAGTGAATAAACGAAGACTCGGCAACCACTTCTGAAAGGTTGCCGACCCCTGGTCTGGTGTATCAGGGAATGCAAAGAAACACAGGATCCTTCACCGAGGAGGCAAAATGACAGCATGTTGCGTCTCATAAAAGCGGGGTCACAGCCAGCCTGGCTGTAAAGTGCTTGTGAGGAAAAACTTTATTAGTCATGAGAGTATCTTGTTAACATGCATTCTGAGCCTAGACTTAATTATGATTTTATTTTACATTTAACCATTTGTTTCCAATACATTTACTTTGAATCCCTATGCTTTGTTAAAGAAACCTATTTTTGATTTCACTGTAAACATGTCTAAGTGCTGTGTGGTAAGTACAATGGTGATCTGAATTGGAATTTGTAAGCTGGGGTGTGCTGTGTCTTTGGAAGCAGTAGATCTTTAAATACTGTAAGTGTCCAGTGGAATAGTGTCTGGACATTCCAGGGAGATGCTCAGGGTTTGGAGTATGCTTATTGTTAACCTGTAGAGACATGGCAGGGCCTCCTTAGGCCTATTCAGGAGTGCTTGTGGTGCCGGTGGCCGGTGAAGTTGGGGAGCTGACACCCCACTGGTATAAACAAGGCTTCCTCCCCTTAAGGGCAGGTGGTTGTGAGGAGCCTAAACCCTGGAGACCCTCTGGAAGTGTCCCAGATATCATAGGGCAAGTGCATGACAAGAGTTTGATAGTTAAATCCATCCAGCACCTTGTTGCAGCTGGGATACCACTGTCTCCTAACAGTAGTCCCAGCTACATGAATTTAACTAGAAAGTGAAGGAACATGTCTGGTGGTGTAGTTTCCTTTCAATGATTTAGTAACAGCAATAAAATAAAGTAGGGCTGAAAAGACAAATCAGTTCAGGTCACATAAGAACTTCATCATTCCACCCCCCTCCTAAATGTGTCCCCCCCCCCTTTTTGGGGGGGGGGGGGAATCCTTCTGTACTTCTGAAGCCTATCCATGACCAGAATTAAAGTGTTGAAATATCACCCAAATGTCCTCATCCTGTTATCAGATTAATGTGGGTTCAGGGTCCATTTGTGCAGCGCTCATGGCAGGCTCAGGGCCCAAGTGTCTGAGTATTGGTAGCCCCATCCAGGGCCGGCTCTAGGCACCAGCAAAACAAGCTGGTGCTTGGGGCGGCACATTTTTTAGGGGCGGCATTCTGGCGCGGGCCATGCCGCCCCTAAAAATGTGCCCCGGCCGCCCTAACTCACCTCCGCTGCTGCCGCTCGTGCACCGCTGCTCCCCCTCCCTCCCAGACTCTCAAACCCAGGAGGGCGGGGGAGATACCGAGTGGCCGCGGAGTGCGAAACAGCTGATTCGCATGCCGCGGCCACTTGGGATCTCCCCCTCCCTCCCGGGTTTGAGAGCCTGGGAGGGAGGGGGAGACCCCGAGTGGCCGCGGCGCACGCGCTGCTTCTCCCTCCCTCACTCCTAGGCTTGAGAGCCTGGGGGGAGGAGGCAGGGCTGGGGATTTGGGGAAGGGGCGGAGTTGAGGCGGGGCCGGGGGTGGGATAAGAAAAAAATGGGGGGGGGGGGGACAGCCAAAATTGTTTTTGCTTGGGACGGCAAAAATCCTAGAGCTGGCCCTGGCCCCATCTCAACCGTCTATCTTCCTGTTAGCTCTGCAGGGATGTGGAAACAGACAGGAAAGGGCTAAAAAGTGTGGCGCACATGCATATTCTACCAGACTCAAGAGCTGGGCACAAAAGAAGGAAGTAAACTGTGGAAGCCTGGGTGACTAGGCTAATATTTGAAAGAGGATGGATAAAGTCTGAAGAGGGTACTATAGCTATCTCACATCATAAAACCCTGGTGAAGGTAAGGGTATTTTTGTCAGACTATTCTATTGCACACAACTGAGGGCTAGTTTGTTTTCATTTGGGTGTAGACTGCTCACACCTCCAGCATGTAGGATTGTTAGCAGCACTGTTATAGTGACATACTAAGGGAACAAGAGGTGAGAGGCAGGGAGCTTCGAAAAGAGGCGGTCACATTAATCAAGCTGTGAGAGAGACTCTAGACCTAGAACAAGAGCTTTAGCAATGAGGCTAATAGGGAAAGGGTGGATTTAGGTTAAAATAAAGTATTGACAGGATTGTACAAGAGGCTGGATAAAGAGAAGAATCAATACTGACACTAACACGAATGTGGGAGACAGAAAAGAGGTGTTGAGAAGGGTGGGGAGGAGGCAGATAATGGGGCCCTCTCCTGAGCTGGACAGAGAAGCATGGTACAGGCCAGGCATGGTGTATGCACAATGGCCTTAAGCAACCCCTGTGCTCCCTGTGTATCTATACCAAGCCAGTGCCCTTCCTGATACTGCTTTAGTGCATTAGTCTAAGTGGGCTGTTTTAAACTGGGCCAGCTGCCGGTAGCCCCCAGGAGCTGTGCCGGCTGCTGGAGCAGAGCACCCCTGAGGAAAGTCGGCTAAGTTTGTCATCTAAAAACTTGAACTTTTTTTTTTTTTTTTTCCAACCAGCTGCAACCCCCGTTAGCCTCCAGTCCCCTGCACATCTCCGCACTGGCTGCAGGAAGAAAGGGTAGCCTCTGACCTGCTGTGCTAGCTGAGGAGCCCTTGTGCAGGGAGAACCCGGCCTGGGGTGCTGGTTGCAGGGGAGAGGTGACACCAACCCACCATCCCTTCAAGCAATGCCAGGCTGAGGAGCGGTAGGTTCTGACCTGCCTTGGGCCGAGGGGCTAACGGGGGGAACCCCGCAGGACTGCCTGGGGTCAATTGGATGCCCTGCGGCGGAGTGTCGTCGGATCAATTCTGCTCCAGCAGGGGGCGCTGCGGCCGCCTCCCTGGGGGCGGGCGGGGCCATTTTCTCTGAGCGCTAAGGCAGCGGGGCCGGGCGATGGGGCCATTTCCGGGCCGGCAGCACAGGCACAGGCGGTGGCGCTGCTCCCAATCTCAGCCGGGGCCAGCCGCCGAGCCGCACCGCACCGCACCGCAGCGCCCGGGTGGGCTGAGTGTGGGGCGGGCCCGGGGAGGAGGCGAATCCCGACCCGTTCCGAGGGCCCCTGCGCGGAGCAGCCGGGAAGGCGGCGAAGATGGTGAGCACCGGCCCTTTCCCCCGGTAGCTGGCGGCGAGGATCGCTGTGAGCCGGCCCGGGGCCTGGGCGTTAGAGGGGGTTGCGGGGCAGCCCCGGCCCGGTTGTCGTAAGTGCCCGTGTGTCTCTTGCGGGCCCGGCGGTGTGACACCCCCGCGGAGCGCTGTGCCGCGCCCCAGGGAGAGGGGCTCTCGGGGGGAGCTGGTGGCGACCGTGGGGTTAACCTGGCTTCTGAAAGGTGGTGGCGTCTTTAGTTTCTCGGTCACACTAAGAGGTTATGCAGTGAGGTTGTGCCAGCCGAGATCTTGTCTAGACATAGAAGTTGTACTGGTTTAGTGGAAATCTGGCTTTAGTGAAATCGCTGCGAGTTTTTGTGTATCTATGCTCGCTCTTACATTGTTTTAAAACCGGATGTATTGGTGTACCTTGCACTTGAAATAAACTGGGTTTAAACCAATATAAGTATGTCTACCCGTGAAGTTGCATAAGTATAAATTCACAACTCTTGTTAAACGAGTGCAACTTTGTGTGTAGCTATGGCCTTAGAAGAGTAAAACATATTGGACAAAGGCAGTCCTGTCCTATTGCTACGGAGTGATTTCACGTTCTGATGAGGATTTGCAAACTACCATTCTTGTATATTTCACACAAGGCACAGTCAACCTGTGGAACTCTTTGCCAGAGGAAGTTGTGAAGGCCAAGATTATAACCGGGTTCAGAAAAGAACTAGATCAATTCATGGTCCATATATGGCTATTAGCCAGGATGGGCAGGGATGGTATTCCTAGCCTCTGTTTGCCAGAAGCTGGGAATGGGACATGCGATGGATCACTTGATGATTATCTGTTCTAATCATTCCCTGTGGGGCACCTGTCACAGGATAATGGGCTACGTGGACCTTTGGTCTGATCCAGTATGGCCATTCTTAGGTTCTTAGATCCAGGAATGGGAAGTCATTGAAACTTCTGGGGCTTGTTAAATGTGTGAATAATTAAGTCATGCTTTGTGAAACTACTGCCTCCAAAGCACTTCTAGTGGTGGGCTTAGTAAGGAAGGGGACCTGTCAGAGAGAATACATCCTGAGTTAGAGTTAACTGGGCTGGGACCCCTGCCATCTTCCTCTGTCTCCAAGGGATTTGCTTCCACAGCGTTTTCCCCCAAAATTGTTTGCCCATCTAGACAATTAACACAGAGAGAACTGATCTTTTTCATCCATTGTTCCCCTTTTGTCCCCCACACCAGTATATATATATCAGTGAAACTGATCTCTTTGAAGATTGGTTCCTCTTTATTTCAGACACACCTGCACCTTCTTCATATTCTAGTTTTATTTACTAAGTGTTGTGGGATAGTAAGCTGTCCTAGAATATCAGCGTTGGAAGGGACCTCAGGAGGTCATCTAGTCCAAACCCCTGCTCAAAGTAGGACTAATCCCCAAAACAGCTGTCATTTGTCCATGTCATGCATTGCTCATTTCTATGGCTTGTTGTGTGTTTTGTGTAGTTAATTATTTAAAACGTGTAATTTCGCAATGTTCCTTTATATTAGGCTCTCTCAATCTGACTGCTCTCTTGGGGCTGTGTTCTGCTGCTATAAAAATGAACTTTTTCTATAGCAATAAACAAAAGGGTTTTTGTGTGGTGGCCTGGGGAGGATCAGCTAAGATGATATCCAGAGGAGATTAAAAGCAGGGCTAGAATTTGGGGATTGGGGCTGAAGAACAAGCATGTAGGTTGTTTATAAACCTGATTGCCAGGAACTGTGTCCTAAAGCTCAAAATCCCATCTTTCCAAAGACAGCTATTACTTCTTGAATGTTACTCTGTTGTAGTTCAACTTATTTTCACATAGGGCTTCTCTACACTTAAATTGTATAGCGCTCTAACTTGCTGGCTCGGGTTTGAAAAATCACCCCCTTGAGCGCAGCAAGTCTGAGCGCTTTAAAGCGCTAGTGTAAACAGGCTACTGGCGCTGGGAACTAAGCCCCTTGTGGAAGTGGATTACCAGGAGTGCTCTCCCAGCGCTCACGCGTGACCACACACTTGCACCTCAGAGTGCTGCTGCGGGAGCATTCCCGCGACAGCGCTTTGAAGTTTCCAGTGTAGCCATGACCATACTCTCTTATATGACTCTGATTTCCTTTTCTGTATATAGGATAAATATAGTGATTGGCAGACTTGTTTGACATTAAGAGTGGGATGGCTGGTTTTACCTCCCCTCAGTTACGCTGGGCAGCATCCTTAAATGTGAGTTTTACAATGTTCTAGGAAGAGTGTTTCTGAGAGAGTGAAAATGCTCTGCCGAGTTTAGTACAGTGATTCCCTTGGGTAGATTGGGGATGGGGAACTATATGCAGAAAGCAAAGAGCTCAGATGTATGTGTCTATGCATGCAAAGGCACTTGCTATGCAAACTACTTACCTTTTAGCGAAGGTTGAAGGATTGTGGAAAAGGGACTGAGAGACAATGTGGGATTTTCAAACACCTAAATGATTTAGAAGTACATGTCATTTATGTGTGCTTGAAAATTCAATCAGCTGTCAAAAATGCATTACACAGTAGCTGTTCCCTCAGTACTAGTGTTCTGATTGTACCGTATGTATACCAGAGTATTTTGCAATAGCAGTGTCCTGGGTATGCATTTAAAGGTCATCTTAAATCAGGTTACCATGCTCTTATTTTTTAGCCACGGGCCCTTTCAAGATCAAATATAGAGTATTACAGAATGTGGAACATCTTTTGTTGGAACAAAAGATGTTATGGTGGCTGATATGATCCTACTTGTTCATTCTCTTCTCTGTCTCTCTCCTCGTCTTGTGATCTGGTGGTCGGATCTACATAGCAGAGGAATGTGACTTGTGGTTTGTGTTTACTGTTAGAATTTCAGTGAAGTAATGTCTGGTGTTGCCTATATATCCATTTATAGGATATGAGCAATACCACATTATATTGAGGAAACTTTGCAATAGTGAGGGCTGACACAAGTCTGGCATGTGCAAGAGGTCACTTGACAGAAACAGAACCTATTTTTTCTTTTGCCAAAAGCTATGGAGCAAGTAACTTCACTGGTTAGGCTGCTTTTGAATCAGGATCTCTTGAAAAATTGCTAGGTGTAGCATATTACTTACAGATGGGGCATACATCTGACTCTCTTCAAACTTGTAATACGTGGACTCGCTTCCACAGAACTTGCATTCTAATAGCAGAACAGCATTTAACTGTCCTGCTAACTTTTTTTTTGAACTACATAAACACTTCACAATATGGCCAGGGTGTGATGATCTAGACTGGCCTTGTGTTCTAGAAGCCACACTGCATGATCAAAGTCTGTTTTGATCTTAGTCTCTTTTTCTGAGAGTGCATTGAGAGTACCTTGTCTTAACTTGCTCTTGAAAAGGCGGGACAGAAAGGACAGCGAGGCTCTCATTCTAAATGCCCATGAGCAGATAATAAAAGTGGTGGAGGAACAAACAGAGATGTTGAAGTCCATAATCACGCTACAGTCAGAACAGATGCATGCTTGCCACTGCTCCCCTCCCTCCCAGCAGGCGATACAGAATTGTTTTCCATTCCCTCCCCAAGCTTCTCTCTCACATTCCTTGCAACTTTCCAGAACATTTCGGTATCCAGTTCACTCCATTCCTTCAGACAGCTTCCAAAATGATAGTGGGACTTATGCACAGCTAAGAGAGCCTCCAGTGCCCTGCACTGTTGCCTCTCTTCCCACCAAAGCTTTTGTGTGTGTTAATTGGTGTTTAATAAAAACAAACTCTCTGAAAGATAACCAATCTTTATTTGTGTACTACACATAGTGATTGCTGCTGGTAGTAAAACATACATGCAGTTTAATCAATTGCTTATACAAATCCCACTCAGGAATCATCACAAGTTTTTGGCAAAATAAGATAAATGAAATTAATGAAGCATGGAAGAGTTCTGTCACATTACTGGTGCTCATTATCGAAATGTTGCCTCAAAGCCTCCCTGATTTGAATTGCCCTCCACCCCCTCGTTGCACCCCTCTAATAGCCACTGTATAGGCTGCTCAAAATCAGCAGCCAGGGGACCTGCCTCAGCATTCCACTTCTGGGGCAAATTTTCACCTTTAGCCTCAAAAGATTATGGAGCGAGCAGCAGGCTACTGTGACCATGGGAATGTTTTCGTCATTTAGATCTAACCTGCTGTAAAGGCACTGCCAGCGCGCTTTTAATCTGCCAAACGCACATTCCATGGTCATTCTGCACCTACTCAGCCTATTGTTGAAGTGCTCCTTGCTGCTGTCCAGGTTTCCTGTGTAAGGCTTCATGAGCCATGGGAGGAAGGGGTATGCTGGGTCTCCCGGGATCACTCTGGGCATTTCAACATCCCTCACTGGACTCTTCTGATTTGGAAAGAAAGTCCATGCTTAGATTTTCTGTACAGGCCTGTGTTCCTGAAAATGTGTGTATCATACACCACCTTGGACCACCCCAGTGAAACACCCCTGGTGATCAACAAGCACCCGCAATACCCTGGAGAAGTACCCTTTCCATTGATGTACTCAATCGCAAGACGGTCCAGAGCCAGAATTGGAATATGCATTCCATCTATCGCCCCGCTGTGGTTAGGGAATCCCATTTCTGCAAAGTCATCCACTATTTCACGCACATTGCTGAGAGTCACGGTCCTTTGTAGCAGGATGCAATTAATGGCCTTGCACGCTTGTGTTAACAAAGCCCCAACACTCGACTTTCCAACTTCAAACTGATTTGCAACTGACCGGTAGCAATCTGGAGTTCCTAGCTTCTATGCTGCAATCGCCATGTGCTTCTCCACCTAGAGGGCTGCTTTCATTTTGGTGTCGTTGCACCGCAGGGCTGGGGCGAGCTCCGCACACCGTTCCAGGGAGGTGGCTTCCCACATGGGAAATTTCTGTAGTCTCTGCTCGTCATCCCAGACCTGCATAATGACGCAATCCCACCACTCTATGCTTGTTTCCCGAGCCCAAAAGCAATGGTTCACCATGTGCAGGTGCTCCATGAATGCCAAAAGTAATCTGGTGTTGTTTCTTTCCATGGCACACAACAGTCAGGCAACTCTGATTCATATTCATATTGGGAGCTCACGATATAGTGCATGACCATGCGCGATGTGTTAACAGTTACCACAACAGTAGAGAGCAGTGCGGAATCCATCCTTTTGCACAGAGATGACGGGTGCACAGTAAACAGGGGCTGTTGGAAAAATGCTGTGAAAAGCAGTTGGAAATCCATGGAATGTGGGGACAGAAAATAATGCATCATGGGATGTTGAGCCCACACCCATGATGCGCTGTGTTTCACTCCACCTTCCCACAAGTCCTAGCTGCAGAGGATGGCGAGTAGCACAGTGGGATAGCTACCCACAGAGCACTGCTCTCATTGCCGATCCTAGAGCACCAACTGTGGATGCACTCTGCCCACCAAGGGAGCATAGTGTGAACATGCAATAGTGATGTAATTATGGCACTTTTTGATCAACATACATTTTGTTGACAGCTCTGTGTACAATGCCTTGGTTATTTCTGCCATTACAGGGTGAAAGCAGTGATTCTCACAGGATTATTTTGTTCCTTAAAAAAATCTTTTAAATTGTTGAAGTTCTGCAGAACCTAATGAAATCAGCATAGACATCTCCCTCTTCCTCATACTGCAGAGCCCATTTTAGAAGTAAGACTAATTTAGGAAACTTAATTAAAAAACGTATACAACATAATCTCTCTGAATTCTTATGTGTTTCCCCATCTCTTTGTAAATAATAGCATACTCACATTATTTTAATTCTTTCCCCTTCTCCTAAGAGATTAAAGAAACTCTTGAACAAAACTGGCAAATTTTTTTTTAAGGGTATTTAATGGCCCGGATGCTCTTTCTATAGACTAAATGCTCTCATGGTCTTCCTTTCAAATGGGCTCTCTCAAAGAACTATAAGCAACACTTTTATACTTTCTTCAGTTTTATAATGAAGTCTGTGGAGTAGAGAAACTGAAATTGAGGCTTCTCAAAAATTGGGTGTTTTTTTGAGAACAGCATATGGCCTGGCCTGTTGGCAGCTGGCATGAGGTTTTTTTAGTGTCTTGTTTTTTTGTTGTTTGTTTGTGAAAGAGCAATGAAATTCTTATTTCATAAATTGTGCCTGCAAATATAATTGGAAGTTTTGCATTTTGAGACTGTGTCCCTTCAAGCTGACCAAGAATGATCCATGTATGCAAAATGTCAGTAAGGGCATATGACACCTTCATTGAGGTATATTGCAAAACCTCTTGTTATTATGACAGTATCGGTATTTAGAAGGGAAGGTTTCTATGTTGTGATTGTCACAGAGAAGGTGGATCCTTAATGTGTAATAGTTTCATTCAATTAGTGATTATATTAATGGTTTTGCGTAACTGTACAGTAGTGCCTCAGGGTTATGAACACCACAGTTACAAACTGACTAGTCAACCGCACACCTCATTTAGAACCGGAAGTACACAATCAGGCAGCAGCAGAGACCGCCCCCCCCCCCCAAGTAAATACGGTTCTTTGTTAAACGTAAACTACTGAAAAAATCAAGGGAAAGCAGCATTTTTCTGCATAGTATAGTTTCAAAGCTGTATTACATCAACATTCAGTTGTAAATTTTTGAAAGAACTATCATGTTTTGTTCAGAGTTACAAACAACTTCCATTCCTGAGGTGTTCGTAACTTTGAGGTTCTACTATATTGGCTAACTGTGCCAGGCCTTGTGCTAGAATTCATCAAAAAAGCACAATTACAATGGTCTAATCTGCTTTACAATTGTCTACTACTAGATTTCAGTATCTAATGCTGCTGATACCTTTGCATGGTGCTGCATAAATGGTAGAGAGTTTTATGCTCTAGAGAGGCATGAGAAAGTACATTATGATCCACAACAGGCAAAGTGTAAACCAAATCAGTCAATGGATTTCTACAGATATGTCATAGAAAACCAAAACTGAACACACTGGTGTTCTGTATCAGGAGAGTTTTCAGGTCTCTACCTCTAGATTCCCAAAGTAAACCCATTCTCCCAGTTCACAGAAGAGCAAAGTCAATAGCCCTTAAATCAGTCCAGAAAATTAGCCTCCTGTTGGTAAGAGCTGCCACCTGGAAACCCATCAATTTTTTTCTTAAGAGAGTGGGGGTAAAATTTTCAGAACTGCCTAAGTGACTTTGGCTCCTATGTCCCTTTTTCAAAAGTGAATTAGGAGTTTTTAAAAGTTACCAAGTCTGTTGAGAGAGGATGTGCCACCTAGAAAATCATTGCCTATCAACATGAAGCTGAGTCCCATTTTCATAAGTAATTTGGGCTCTGTCCTTTAGGTGCTCTTGAAAACTTTACCTCTGAGAAATGTATGTTTTTGTAAATGCAGTTTTATTTTAGCAAATTAGCATACATAGCAATTTGCCGATAATTCAGAGTAAATGCTGTCACTTTGGAATTGGAGTGTAATTCTGGTTTATCCAGGGGTATGTCTACACTACGAAATTAGTTCGAATTTATAGAAGCCGGTTTTATTGAAATCGGTTGTATACAGCCGATTGTGTATGTCCACACAATAAAATGCTCTAGGTGCTCTAGTCGGCAGACCTCGTCCACAGTACGAGGCTAGCGTCGACTTCCGGAGCATTGCACTATGGGTAGCTATCCCACAGCTATCCCACAGTTCCCGCAGTCTCTGCCGCCCCTTGGAATTCTGGGTTGAGATCCCAATGCCCGGATGATGCAAAACAGTGTCGCGGGCGGTTCTGGGTACATGTCGTCAGGCCCCTCCCTCCCCCGTCACAGCAACGGCAGACAATAGATTCGCGCCTTTTTATCTGGGTTACCTGGGTTACCTGTGCAGACAACATGGAGCCCGCTCAGCACAGCTGAGATCACCATATGTCCTCTGGGTGCCGGCAGACGTGGGACTGCATTGCTACACAGCAGCAGCTGCTAACTGCCTTTTGGCGGTAGACGGTGCAGTAGACTGGTAGCCTTCATCGGCGATCTGGGTGCTGGCAGCCGTGGGGCTTGTCTTTTGGCAGTAAATGGTGTATTATGACTGTTAGCCGGCCTATTACAAGTCGGGTCATCGCACGTTAGCAGAGTCTTCCCTGAGCAGCAGCTCGTGCAATAGGCCTGAAGACCATCGTCATACACCGCCCAGTATTTGCTGCCAAGCACCCAGAAAGATGCCGAGGGCTATCAGTCACGCTGCACCGTCGTCTTAAGATGTAAAAAATAGATTTTCTCTGTATTCATTTGCTTCCCCCTCCCTCCGTCAACAGGGTTTTCAGTTTAATCTTTGGGGGGGACCAGTCTGTGACAGTTGTTTGTGTCTCTCCCTGATGCACAGCCACCGTTCTTTATTTTAATTCCCTGTGCCTGTACGCCATGTCGTCACTCGGCCCCCCTCCCTCCTTCCCCTAGGCCGTCAGATACTACGTTTGCGCCACAGCTCGAGCCGAGAAGCGGTTCGCGCCTTTTCTTTGAATTCTGGGTTGAGATCCCAATGCCCGGATGATGCAAAACAGTGTCGCGGGCGGTTCTGGGTACATGTCGTCAGGCCCCTCCCCCCTCGTCACAGCAACGGCAGACAATAGATTCGCGCCTTTTTACCTGGGTTACCTGTGCAGACAACATACCACGGCAAGCATGGAGCCCGCTCAGCTCAGCTGAGCTCACCGTCACCATATGTCCTCTGGGTGCCGGCAGACGTGGGACTGCATTGCTACACAGCAGCAGCTGCTAACTGCCTTTTGGCGGTAGACGGTGTAGCATGAGTGATAGCCGTGGGGCTGGCAGCCGTAGTGCTGCATTGCACCAGCCCCTTGCAGGCGATGGTATATTATGACTGGTACCCGTCGTCGTCGTACTGGTATGGCTGTCAATCATGGCCACCTGGGCAGACATGCTACTGTTTCGATGATGACGGTTACCAGTCATAATATACTATTTTCTGCCAATTGCCCAATATTGTCTGCTAAGCACCCAGAAGAGGCCGAGGGCGATGCTGGGTGCTGGCGGACGTGGGGCTGGCAGACGTGGGGCTGCATTGCTACACAGCAGCAGCCCCTTGCCTTTTGGCAGATGATGGCATATTATGATTGGTATCCGTCATCGTCATACTGGTATGGCTGTCACTCATGCTGCAGCGTCGGCTGCCACCTTAAGATGTAAAAAATAGATTTGTTCTGTGTTCATTTGCTTCCCCTTCCTCCGTGAAATCAACGGCCTGCTAAGCCCAGGGTTTCCAGTTTAATCTTTGGGGGGACCATTCTGTGTGACAGTTGTTTGTGTTTCTCCCTGTTCCTGTACCTGTACGCCATGTCGTCACTCGGCCCTCCCTCCCTCCCGCCCTCCTTCTCCTGGTCCATCAGATACTACTTTCGCGCCTTTTTTCTGACCAGGCGCCATAGCTAGCACTGGGATCATGGAGCCCGCTCAGATCACCGCGGCAATTATGAGCACTATGAACACCACGCGCATTGTCCTGGAGTACATGCAGAGCCAGAACATGCCAAGGCGAAACCCGGACCAGGCGAGGAGGCGATTGCAGCGCGGCGACGAGAGTGATGAGGAAATTGACATGGCCATAGACCTCTCACAAGGCACAGGCCCCAGCAATGTGGAAATCATGGTGTTACTGGGGCAGGTTGATACCGTGGAACGCCGATTCTGGGCCCGGGAAACAAGCACAGACTGGTGGGACCGCATCGTGCTGCAGGTATGGGACGATTCCCAGTGGCTGCGAAACTTTCGCATGCGTAAGGGCACTTTCATGGAACTTTGTGACTTGCTTTCCCCTGCCCTGAAACGCCAGGATACCAAGATGAGAGCAGCCCTCACAGTTGAGAAGCGAGTGGCAATAGCCCTGTGGAAGCTTGCAACGCCAGACAGCTACCGGTCAGTCGGGAATCAATTTGGAGTGGGCAAATCTACTGTGGGGGCTGCTGTGATCCAATTTGCCAGGGCAATGAAAGACCTGGTGATAGCAAGGGTAGTGACTCTGGGCAACGTGCAGTCAATAGTGGATGGTTTTGCTGAAATGGGATTCCCAAACTGTGGCGGGGCCATAGACGGAACCCATATCCCTATCTTGTCACCGGAGCACCAAGCCACCGACTACATAAACCGCAAGGGGTACTTTTCAATGCTGCTGCAAGCCCTGGTGGATCACAAGGGACGTTTCACCAACATCAACGTGGGATGGCCGGGAAAGGTACATGATGCTCGCGTCTTCAGGAACTCTGCTCTGTTTCGAAAGCTGGAGGAAGGGACTTTCTTCCCGGACCAGAAAGTGACCATTGGGGATGTTGAAATGCCTATCGTGATCCTTGGGGACCCAGCCTACCCCTTAATGCCATGGCTCATGAAGCCATACACAGGCAGCCTGGACAGGAGTCAGGACCTGTTCAACTACAGGCTGAGCAAGTGCCGAATGGTGGTGGAATGTGCATTTGGACGTTTAAAAGCGCGCTGGCGCAGCTTACTGACTCGCTCAGACCTCAGCGAAAAGAATATCCCCATTGTTATTGCTGCTTGCTGTGCGCTCCACAATATCTGTGAGAGTAAGGGGGAGACATTTATGGCGGGGTGGGAGGTTGAGGCAACTCGCCTGGCCGCTGATTACGCGCAGCCAGACACCAGGGCGGTTAGAGGAGCACAGCAGGGCGCGGTGCGCATCAGAGAAGCTTTGAAAACGAGTTTTGTGACTGGCCAGGCTACTGTGTGAAACTTCTGTTTGTTTCTCCTTGATGAACCCTCCAACCCCCCCCCCCCGACCCGGTTCACTCTACTTCCCTGTAAACCAACCACCCCACCCCACCCTCCCCTCCCCTCCCCTCCCGCTTGCAGAGGCAATAAAGTCATTGTTTTTTCACATTCATGCATTCTTTATTAGTTCCTTACAGAGGTAGGGGGATAATTGCCAAGGTAGCAGGGATGGGTGGGGGAGGAGGGATGGAAAAGGACACACTGCATTTTAAAACTTTAACTCTTATTGAAGCCCAGCCTTCTGATGCTTGGGCGATCATCTGGGGTGGAGTGACTGGGTGGACGGAGGCCCCCCCACCGTGTTCTTGGGCGTCTGGGTGACGAGGCTATGGAACTTGGGGAGGAGGGCTGTTGGTTACACAGGGGCTGTAGCGGCGATCTCTGCTCCTGCTGCCTTTCCTGCAACTCAACCATACGCTCGAGCATATCACTTTGATGCTCCAGCAGACGGAGCATTGCCTCTTGCCGTCTGTCTGCAAGCTGACTCCACCTATCGTCTTCAGCCCGCCACCTCTCCTCTCGTTCATGTTGGACTTTTCTCATCTCCGACATTGACTGCCTCCACGCATTCTGCTGTGCTCTATCAGCGTGGGAGGACATCTGCAGCTCCGTGAACATCTCGTCCCTCGTCTTACGTTTTCTCTTTCTAATGTTCACGAGCCTCTGCGAAGGAGAAACATTTGCAGCTGGTGGAGGAGAAGGGAGAGGTGGTTAAAAAAGACACATTTTAGGGAACAATGGGTACACTCTTTCATTACAAGGTCGCATATTTCGGCTTGCAGGCAGCCATCGTAGGCCACAGTGTTTTGGCTTATTTAACCTTCTTAACATGCGGGAAAGGTTGCAAACAGCAGCGCATTTCCCATCTCAAGGATGAATTGGGTTGTCCATTTAAAATGGGGTTTCAATGTAAAAGGAGGGGGCTGCAGTTTCCCGGTTAACATGCGGCACAAACACAAGTAAACCACCCCCCCCCCACACACACACACACGATTCCCTGGGATGATCACTTCACCCCTCCCCTCCACCGCATGGTTAACAGCGGGGAACATTTCTGTTCAGAAGAGCAGGAACGGGCGCCTCTGAATGTCCCCTTAATAAAATCACCCCATTTCAACCAGGTGACCGTGAATGATATCACTCTCCTGAGGATAACAAAGAGAGACAAGGAATGGATATTGTCTGCATGCCAGCAAACACCGGGACCATACGCTGCCATGCTTTGTTATGCAATGATTCCAGACTACGTGCTACTGGCCTGGCGTGGTAAAGTGTCCTACCATGGCGGACGGGATAAGGCAGCCCTCCCCAGAAACGTTTTGCAAAGGCTTTGGGAGTACATAAGGGAGAGCTTTCTGGAGATGTCCCTGGAGGATTTCCGCTCCATCCCCATACACGTTAACAGACTTTTCCAGTAGATGTACTGGCCGCGATTGCCAGGGCAAATTAATCATTAAACACGCTTGCTTTTAAACCATGTGTAATGTTTACAAATATTTACAAAGGTACACTCACCAGAGGTCTCCTGTGTGCCCTGAGGGTCTTGGGTGAGTTCGGAGGTTACTGGTTCCAGGTCCAGGGTAACAAACAGATCCTGGCTGTTGGGGAAACCGGTTTCTCCGCTTCCTTGCTGCTGTGAGCTACCTACAGTACCTCCATCGTCATCTTCCTCGTTCCCCGAACCGTCTTCCCTGTGTGTTTCTCCAGTGAGAGAGTCATAGCACACGGTTGGGGTAGTGGTGGCTGCACCCCCTAGGATCGCATGCAGCTCCGCGTAGTAGCGGCAAGTTTGCGGCTCTGCCCCGGACCTTCCGTTTGCTTCTCTGGCTTTGTGGTAGGCTTGCCTTAGCTCCTTAATTTTCACGCGGCACTGCTGTGTGTCCCTGTTATGGCCTCGGTCCTTCATGGCCTTGGAGATCTTTTCTAATACTTTTCCATTTCTTTTACTGCTACGGAGTTCAGCTATCACTGCTTCATCTCCCCATATGGCGAGCAGATCTCGTACCTCCCGTTCGGTCCATGCTGGAGCTCTTTTGCGATCCTGGGAGGACTCCATGACGGTTACCTGTGCTGATGAGCTCTGCGTGGTCACCTGTGCTCTCCACGCTGGGCAAACAGGAAATGAAATTCAAACCTTCGCGGGTCTTTTCCTGTCTACCTGGTCAGTGCATCTGAGTTGAGAGCGCTGTCCAGAGCGGTCACAATGAAGCACTGTGGGATAGCTCCCGGAGGCCAATAACATCGAATTCCGTCCACACTACCCCAATTCCGACCCGCAAAGGCCGGTTTTATCGCTAATCCCCTCGTCGGAGGTGGTGTAAAGAAACCGGTTTAAAGGGCCCTTTAAGTCGAAAGAAAGGGCCTCGTTGTGTGGACGTGTCCAGGCTTAATTCGGTTTAACGCTGCTAAAGTCGACCTAAACCCGTAGTGTAGACCAGGCCTAAGGCGGTCAGTATTTAGTCTCTTGTCAGCTTTCTAGTGGGGACAACTGTAAGGGCTGACAGGTTTCTGGGGTTTGACTTCTTGATCAAAATCTTTGGTTTTGCATGTGAAATCTAAGCCTTTACTTATTTTTGTCTTGCTCTTGGGTTCCCTTGGGCACTTCATATAATTACACATTCTTTAGGACGTGCTTAAAGTGGGCCCCTGTCTCGCTTTTAATGGTTTTGTTTTTCCTTTGTAAAGTGGAACTTAGAATTCTTCTGTTTTATTCTTAGTTACTGCTCTGTTTATTCCTCAATATATTTTTGTGCTTGATCTATAATAGGCCTTTGCATAGCCAGTCATCCTGATTTGCTGGAACGGTTGGTACATATGGGGGTTCTTTCAGTTTCTGTACCTTAAATTCTATGCTAGACTAAAGGTAATCTGGCAAAGAAGTTTTTCTTTCTAAATGATAGCTTTTTATATTCATTTCAGTATAGTAGTTTTGGGAATAAATTTAACATTCACGTAACTGAATAAGTGTTGGTCATAAAATCTAAGATCAGAAGAGACCACCAGATCACCTAGGCTGACCTCCTCTATATATCACAGGCCCCAATACACCCAGCACCCACACACTAAACCAGAGGTGGGCAAATTTTTTGGCTGAGGACCACATCTGGGTATAGGAATTGTATGGCAGGCCATGCATGCTCACAAAATTGGGGGTTAGGGTGTGGAGGGAGGGTGAGAGCTCCAGCTGGGGGAGCAGGCTCTGGAGTGGGGTTGGGGGATGAGGAATTTGGGGTGCAGAAGGGTGCTCCAGGCTGGGACCTAGGGGTTTGGAGGGTGAGAGGGGGATTAGGCCTGGGGCAGGGGGTTAGGGTGCAGGTGGGGGCCCAGGGGTGCAGACTCCGGGTGGTGCTTACCTCCAGCAGTTCCCGGAAGTAGCGGTATGTCCCCTCCGACTCCTATGCGTAGGCCCGGCCAGGCGGCTCTGCGCGCTGCTCCATCTGCAGGCAGTGCCCCACAGCTCCAGGGCCACGGTTCCCGGCCAATGGGAGCTGCAGGGGGCAGCATGCACAGCCCCCTGGCTGCCCCTACACATAGGAACTGGAGGGGGGACATCCCACTGTTTTCGGGAGCCATGCAGAAAGCACCCAACTCCAGTTCCCGGCAGGAGCTCGAGGGCCAGATTAAAAGTTCTGACGGGCCGGACACGGCCTGCGGGCCGTAGTTTGTCCACCCCTGCACTAAACCCAACAATCAAGACCAATGTATTACAGCCCACAGGAGACTAGACTATTATGTACCACAGGCAGAGAACAGGAGAGACCGAGGAGCACCAGGGCCTGTGTCTCGCACAATGGCAGTGAAACGAGTATGAGATATACCCAGGTAATTCTGGCAAGATACCTGCACCAACATGCTGCAGAGGAAGGTGAAATATTTCCCAAGGTCACTGTCAATTTGATCTGGGGGAAAATTCCTTCCCAACCCCACCTAGGGTGATCAGTTAGACTCTGAGCATGTGAGCAGGAACCAGCCAGCCAAGCACCTGAGGAAATGCTCATTGTCACCTCAGAGCTCTGGCCCACCCCCTGAATGTTCCGTCTCCAGCTTTGGCAATCTTCTGATGCTTCAGAGGAAAGAGATTTAAAAAAACAAAAACATCCCTCTGAGAATCCATTGGTGGAGGCAGGAAAAATCCCTCCTGACCCCTGCTGGTGGCCAGCTGGAAACTTGAAGCATGAGTTTTAGTAACATAAACTGAAAGTGACCAGAGTTGTTGAGCCCTGCCCCCTACCATCACAAACAACCCTGTCATACAGTTTCACTCATAAATTTGTCCACCTCTCTCTCAAAATGAATTAAGTTGTTTGCCCCCAATTTCTATTGGGAAGCTGTTCAAGAATCTCTCTCCCCTGATGGTTAGAAACCACCTTCTGATTTCCAGCCTGAATGTATTCATGGCCAGTTTATATCCATTTGTTCTTGTGCCAGCATTCTCCATTAATGTAAATAGCTCTTCCTTCTCCCTAGTGTTTACCCCCGATGTATTTATAAAGAGCAATCCTATCCCCTCTCAGCCTTCTTTTTGCAAGACTAAACAAGCTTCTTCTTCCAGCCTCCTCCATTCTGCTGATCATCCTAGCAGTTGTTCTCTGCACCTGTTTAAATTCATCTTTCTTGTACACAGCATTCCAAGTGAGATCTTACCAGTGCCTTGTATAATGGCATTAATATTTCTCTATCTTGATTGGAAATGCCACGCCTGACACATCCAAGGATCGCATTTTCCTTTTTCACAGCTGCATCACGTTAGTGGCTCATAGTAATCCTGATCCACCCACACAACTAGGTCTCTCTCCTCCTCTGTTGCTTCCAATTGATTAGCCCCCAGCTTGTAGCAAAATTCTTATTAGATCCAAAGTGCATGTTCTTGCAGTTTGTACTATTGAATTTCATCCCATGTCTGTCACCCTAGTCTTCAAGGTCATCCACATCTTCCTATGTGATGTTCCAATCTGTCTTTGTATTGATGATGCCTTCCAGCTTAGTATAATCAGCAAACTTTAGTAGCACACACCTACTTTTTGTACCAAAGTCACTAATAAAAATATTGAATAAGATTGGTCCCAAGACAGATCCTTGAGGAACTCCACTGGTAACTCCCTCCAGACTGATAATTCTCCTTTCAGCACAACCTGTTGCCTTCTCCCCTTACACATCTTGTACTGATCCCCATCTTCCGTAATTTAACTATTAACTTCCCATGTGGCACCATGTCAAATGCTTTACTGAAGTCCAAGGATATTAATCTATTGCATTTTTGTTATCTTAAAAAATCAGTTGTTTTCTCAAAGAAAAAATCAGGTTAGTCTGGCCTGATCTCATCTTTTGCAAACCCATGTTGCATTGCATCCCCCTTTACCATTTACTTCTATGAATTGAATTATTCTATCTTAAATATAGGCACAGTGTTAGCTATTTTCCAGTCATATGGCACACTGTTCAGAGTTAGGTGGCACGTACGCATGAAGTGTGCATGCTTTTCCTATCAGAGTTGCTTCATTCCTGGGGAGCAGGGGCCTGACATACCAGCTTTACCTACAACATGTAGGCCCAGAATTAGTCTGCTGAAGAAGTATTAGTTAAACCTTTGTTAGGATATTAGTTTTTATATATTTAAGATATTGCTTAATTTCATTAAAGACCTTGAGTAGGCACAGGAATACAGTTGTTACTCAGGCATAATTCAGTGTAACAGGTGCAACTCCCTTTGGAATAGCAGACTGCATTGAACAATCATTATTCTAGTTTTATACGGTTAAGTTCTTGCTGTCTGAGGCAGAGAGTCTGAAAATCTGGTTAGGTCAGGTCTTGACTAGCAACACTTCACTGGTATACTGTACTGGCAGAGCATTCCTCCTATGGATGCTGCTTACATCTTTTGCCAGCATTGTTTATTCCAGGCCTCCCCAGGGCAAAATCAACCATGACTGCAGTTTTGCCAGTATAAGCTGTGGCTAAACTCTAGGGGCTTTTGCTGGCACAGCTGGTCAGTTAATCACACCCCTGACCAACACAGGTGTGATGACAAAAACTTGTAATGCAGACCTGGGCTTATTTTTTAGCTCTAAATAGAGGTCACCTAGCTAGTAGGGTCGATATTTAGGCCCGTATGTTTTAAATTCTTATTCGGAGTAGTCACATCTGATACAATGTCTGTCTAAAAATCAAGGCTTGTTAAAGTGAGACACTAAGAGGAACGTGATCAACTTAAATCTTAATACTCAAACATAGAAATGTCTGATCAGTTAATATATAAGCTTGAAAAATAAGTGAATATCATTTAGCCACAGTTCATGAAATAACTACAGGGTCTTCAACATTGATCCAGCTCTGTTTGCTGCTGACACTCATTGGCAGCAGCAGATAGCTTGATGTGTAAACAAGGCTTTCCTACTTGAAAACTACACTCCGAGCATTTAAATTGGAGTTTACAAGTTGACAGGTGAGTAGCATTTTCATTCCTGTCACGTGTGAAGAATACATCATAGTTTGTAAATAGTTTAAACTTTTTAAACTGTCATGACCAAAACTATTTCTACACTTGCTGTCTTTAATTTAACCCCAAGGAGCCCAATGACATTGAACTGAAAAATAATAGCACACCAACCAAATAAAGTATGCGCAAAGTCCTAGGTATTACACATGGTAACATAATCAAGTTAAGGCATAATGTTTAACAAACACTGCTTCATACAATATTCATTAGACAAAAATGAATGCAAGCTAACTAAAGTCTGTGTTAGCCATAATGTCTATTGAAACCTCAGAAAATATTATTCAGTTCCTGTTTTTCAATGTTTTGAAGAAAAATTATTCAGTATTTTGAGATGATTGTAGGAATTATAAATGGGGGCTAAGATGAGATGACTTAAGTATTCTGTGTATGCCAAGCCAGAAAATGTGCCTCCCGAATGCTGAAATTGTCATTCTATCATATTGTCACATATTTTGAGATGTGGGTATCTGTAAAATATACAATTTGGACTCTAGAAGTGGATCTAAACGTACCCTTAATGATGTAATGAGCACAGAATTTCTCTTGGTACTTAAAATAAATCTATACTTCCTTAAAAAGCTAGTCTTAGTCCTCAAACAATTTTATTGATCCTACCGGGGGGAATCCTGTTTCCTTAAGAGACCTTATTTTTAGCTCTTCCTATAAGTGAATTTAATGTTAGTAAATGCTGTCATTTTGATACCCATGGAAACCTACATTCTAGTTATTCACTGTGGCAGCACAGAGCAAGGTTCTCCACATTATCACTTGTGTGATCTCTTCATCTGGTGCACAGGGACCTACTGAAGTTTTAAACTTCGTTGCCAGGAAAATACTTTTCTGGCACAACTATGATGTCCAGTCTGGTTAGCTTTGGCTCAGATGTATGATTTTCTTTTGATGGATTTTTACTGTGCTGTCTGAATATAATTCCCTTTGAGGTGGAAGATGGTAACAGTTGTTAATATTAATATGTTTGTGATGGCATGACTGCTACACCTGGAACCAACCCAGCCAACTAATGGACTTTAAAAAGCAGGATCATCAGGATGTCTTCCCAATCTTTATTGATAAAAGCTCTTCAATAGCCCAGGTTTCTGAATGCATTTACATTAAAAAAATGTGAATATTGCAAGTCCTAATGATGTAAATAATTGAATGTTTTATCAAATATTTGGATCATTCCTTCTGGAAGGCAGGGAATAAATGATCTCGTGGTGAATTTCTCCTTTAGGGGACTGTTTCAGTCAATTAGAAACATAAGAACTTATCAGTGTACTCGTGAGTTTTGAGTGACTTGGAGTTTTTAAGGCATAAATGCATCACAGAAGCTGACTCTCACCCTCAAATATAAGGCCTCTTGTGTTGCTCCCACAACACGCACATCTGGGTAGAACAGGTTTTTGTTTTTTTCACAAGGTTTTATAGTTATATAAAGATTGATTTAAATTCTGTCCAGGCCACTAAGCTTACCCAGCCTGGAGAGTGGGTGCTGGAGGAGAAGAGGGTCGATTGACTTCTGTAAAGCTAGAAATGTATTCCCTTTAAGCACATATGGTCAGTAGTTCCAGTGTTGCTGGAGGAAGAAGCAGCAAGACAATAAATGCAACCAGTCTGTGAACAAGATTACAAGGGAGGGGATTGTTATCTCTTGTATTCAGGCAGAGGACTGTGGTTTGCAGGATTTAATCAGTGCGTCTCTGTGCTAGTGTCCTGAAAATAGCAAATGGTACAGTTGTATCTGAACTTTAACCCTCAGTAAAAGTAGAACTTGACTTATTGCTGAGGATACAATTTAGTCATGGAGGTCATGGCAGTCATGGATTCCGTGACTTTACCAGACCTTTGTGACTTCTTTGGCTGTCAGCAACTGGACCTAGGGCTGAAGCTGTGCACCTCCCCTCCCTTCCGGGGCTGGGGTCAGGGACGTGTGCCCCTGGCCTGTGGGTGTCTGTGCAGGCTCTCCCACTCTCCCTGAGGCTGCTGGAGTGAGGGCTGTGCGCTCCCCCCCCCCCCCATGGTGGTCGGACTCTAGCCGTCTCTCCCCCCCCCCCCCCCGTTTCCCCCCCCCCCCCCCCCGGGTTATTTTTAGTACAGTCACAGACAAGTCAGGGGCTCCTGTGAATTTTTGTCTATTGCCTGCAACCTGTCTGTGACTTTTACTAAAAATAACCATGACACAATCTTAACCTTAGTTTTGCATAAAAGACAGAATGGAAGAGACACAGAATCATTGTCTAGGACCTGTGCAAACCTGCCTCCTTGTATGCTCTGCTCAGAGGAAAGTGAGAAATGTGTGGGACTCACCAAGTGTTGCGGAGTTAAAAGAGCTGTGTGGATCAAGCTATTTAGCTAGCATTGCTGCTAGGAAACAGGGTGTAAAACTATGGTAAGGTTGAAAACAGCATTGCTACACTGACTTACAAACAATCCAGTGCCAATTGGAATGAATTAGTGTGGACTCTATCTTTCTTTTTTATACTGTTTGGTTTTATCCTATTAAACTCTAAAATTAGTGATCCATTCTAATTTGCTGATTACTTTTGGGCAGGGAAGCCCAGTATATTATCAGTTGACATGTTAAAAATGCTCAACACTTTACCATCCAAGAAGCTCAGAATTAATAAATAATGCTTGAATTACTTACTCCATATCCACTCCCTCCCCATCCTGGTCTCCACCTGCCTTGTTTTTGTTTTTTTTTTGTCCCCTTCTCACGGTTCTCCTGACTGGGGGGAGGTCCTGGGAGCCAGGACTTTCAGCTCCCGGGTGGGAGCCCAGCTGCCCCCCGGGCTCTTGGCTCTCTGCTCCTGTCTGGGAGTGGGGGAAGGAGGGCAGTCACCCGGGTTTCTTGACTCCCTGAGTGGGGAGCCTCAGAGCAGCAACCCGACTGGGAGTGGGGAGCCAGGCTCTAGCTGTCCTGCTTTCTTATCAATTTCATGGTTCCATGCTATATTACAGTTCCAATTTCACAGTTCCAGCATGGAGCCGTGAAATTGACAAGACAGCCAATGGCCGATGTAAGTAACATAGTGTCTACACAGACACTGCGTTGCCCTACGTACGCCTATGTAAGCCCTATAACTCTTGTGACGGTGGAGTTATGTTGGTGTAGTAGGGCACTTACATTGGCAGGACAAGGCTGTAGTGTGTATGCTGACATAATTAGGTTGATGTAAGGCAGCTTATGTCGACCTAATTGTGTAGTGTAGATAACGCCTTAAATAGAGAACTCTAATCCTTCTCGCTCCCTGAAACTCTAGAGTACTGCAGAATGTGGTAATTTCAGTGGGAGTAGCTAGATGTTCGATGCTTTTGAAAATTAGGCCACTTAATGTTGGTGCCTAAATATGGAATTAGGAGTCTAACTTTAGACTCCTGTTTTGAAAATCTTGGTCTGTGTGAGGTGAATTTGCCACCAGAAATTGTTCCTCCCATCGCAGGCTTAACTGCTCTGGTTCTCTATGTGTAGTCACTAAAGTAATCTGGAGTTTTCCCCAAAGAGCTTTATGTAGTTACTGGCTCCAATCTGCGTTATCGTAAAATGTTTTGTCTCCTGAGAAATAAAGCTGCTGATTGTGGAAACTCAAGGCTTGATGTCAGGCAAGCTAACATAATTGGAGAACATTCTGTTTAGATTCCACTTAATACAATTTGATATTACTGTATTCACTTAGTGAGTATCCTTGGTTCTAAAACCTCACTTAGTTTCTGGTGGAACTCCAGTATTCTCTTTGTTAAGAGTTTAAAATGGCAATCAAGAAACTAGTGCACTAGCAGCTCTTCCTCCTCCTCTTAATGGTGTTCCAGACCTATGCAATTTTCATGCACCAGCTACTGGACAATAAGCCAAAAGCATCAGTGTTTGTTTCTGTTCTGTTAAAAAATCCCTGAAGAGGAGTAGATGTACTGCCTTCTTGGAAATTTGAACAAGCAAAGTAAAAATTAAGGATTTATGCCTTTACACTGTTAGTTGCACAGAAGATGAGATTAAAGGACACCTTGATTTAGCTCTAAGTGAAGTAACAACTTTATAGGAACTTGGATAATGTGAAATGTGACTACCTTCTAAGAGGCCAATGGTAGTACTTCTAGCCTTTATCACTAATGATTTAAGCTACCATCCTTGTTTCCCTGCAGGGACTCTTGATATGTCTATAGTTTGTTCTTTGTCAAGCAAATAGATGTTAATTCCACTACTTGTAGCTAAATGCAGCTTTTCTGAAGCAAATAGAAACCATTCAACAAAACATTCTCTCCAGCCCACACTGGAAAGTACATGTGCATCCACACATTCCATCAAGTAGCTGTGGTGGATTCTTTTGTTGGGATGGTATGGTTTTGTTTGAGCTGATTAAACATTTCTAATCCATTTGGTATTGTATTTGCTGCACAGGTTTCCAAAGTATGGTAAATGTACGCTAACGTTGCTTGCAGGGAATCCTGTCTTCCTTCAATGGGAGTCTCGCAACTAGAACAGGATGGAAAATGGTTTCCTTTCCTGTGAAAATTTGAGATTTCAAAAATGTTCCTGTTCTGTATTGGAATGAAAGAGAGCTTTCCTAATAATAATAATAATAATAATAATAATAAAAATAATAAAAAACAATAGAGAGCTAGAGCACCACCCCACCCACTGCAGAGTAGCCAATAGTCTGGCACCAAACTAAAGACTTGAATTTGGGTGTCTCCATATCCCAGCCGAGCACTCTAATCATGAGGCTATTGGGTATTTTGTGGTGAATGGGTAGCTTTTTCATTTTAATTGCTATTGGGCCCAATAGTAAGATTTTCAGGTAACACAGTAGAAAAAGCATGGTCCCTAATACATACCCATAGGCAGAATGTTGAAGTCATTGGGAAGTGCTCAAACAGAATTTTACTATTTACAGGTCAGAACTGCTCAAAACTTCTTGTTGAAGAGTGCTCCAAAAATTATTCTTTTTTTTTTTTAAGGCTTAACAAACTATCATATAAACGAACCTGCTTATGATCGAGTATATAAGCTGACTCCTTCCCCCCCCAAGATGGATAAGGAAAAATGAAAATTTTTTATAACCTGTTCATAAGCCAACCCTATAATTCAGGGGTCAGCAAACTTTGGCTCCCGGGCCATCAGGATAAGCCGCTGGTAGGCCAAGATGGTTTGTTTATCTCGAGCGTCCGCAGGCACGGAGGTAAACCTAAGTAAACAAAGTGTCCCAGCGCGCCAGCTGCTTACCCTGACGGGCCGGGACAGCAACTGGTGGGGAAATGTTTTGGGGGGAGGGGAGGGGAGAGTTGGCAGTCAGGGGAGTAACCCCTGGAATCCCCCACACTTCCCCTTCCCACCTTATCTGGGGAGGGCCAGGGAAGGATATGTCTGGCCTGGCCGGAGCTGCTCCGGCAGGCTGGGCAGCGTGGCCACAGCCTGATCCGGCGGGTCAGACCGGGCGGCGCGGCCGCAGCATGTTCCAGTGGGCTGGGCCAGGCAGCTCAGCCACAGCGTGCTCTGGGGGGCGGGGCTGAGCGGCACGGCTGCAGCCTGCAAGCCCCAGAGCTGGGGGGAGAGCAGCGTGGCTAGAAGCGGAGAGACTCTGGCCCCGCCTCTTCCTTTCTGGCTCTGCTGCCTCTCCTTGCTCCCTCTGTTGTGCGGAGGGGCTGTGTCCCACCTCTCCCTCTCTATACCTGTTCATAAGCCGACCCCCTTCTCTGGTGCTTCCCTTTTTTACTAAAAATATTCGGCTTATGAACAAGTATATACAGTACATATTCTAGCACTTGCTCCTCCTATGCTAATCAGGAACACAACTCATGACAACTGCCTGCCTGTCCTGCTTGTGGGAAGTATGTCGCAGTATTGCCAATCCCAAATGTTCTAAAATCATGAGGGGGGCTTTAAAATCATGAGATCATGTAAAAATACTAGATTTGGTGTTTATTTGCCTTCTTTTTGAGCCTTAGGGTGCACCGGGGTCACATTTTGAAGTTTTCTCCACAGCCACAAGAGCTAGAAACTTACTTTTTCTTTAAGAATGGAGGCTGAAATCATCATGTATCCCCTTGACTCTAGGAGCTGGGGCTTTAAGGAAAACAATAATTATCAAGAGACTCATGATAAAATTCTGAGAGTTGGCAACACTTTTTTTCAGTAGGAGCTCTATCTAACTGGGAGGCAGTTCAATATCTATTTTAGGAACAACTCTTCAATGCCCTTATTCATAGGATTTGAAAAGGTGTAGGGTGGACTTACCTTCTGTAATATGTTGTTTGTTTTTTCCCCCCCCAGGACACCTTTGTTCCTTATAAGGAAATCATCCTCATGTATTTAGAAAAAGCAAGGACCTTTGTGAATGGACAGTGTGCTGGCATTGAACCCTGGCAATTGATTGGCTCGACATTTGCTTCTACTCTGGTGGTGGTGTGGCTGCACGGTATCCTCTTCCAACCAGAGAGTGAGTACCTTGGCACGTCTCTCTGGAGTCGGGTTTTCTAATACGCTTGTGGGGACAGTTATTTCTCACGTAAATATTCTTCTGTTTATACATTTGTGACTGGGATCCCAGTGAGAGCCAGCTGAGGTCATTCAATTAGGGGTGGCCTGCAAAGAATGGGGCAGACAATCCCCAAAACTGGTGGATATTTCAATACTTAGATTTACCAAGCCAGCACAAAACAGTGTCTTTATTACCGCACTGGTTGCCCAGAAACCAACAACGCAGTTCCCTTAAAGCGACCCAGTCTCAGGCCTCCATCCAGGTACCCAAGTAAAATATAATGAAGATTTCTGAAAATCTTATTTCATCATATAAAAGAAAAGGTTCTACCAATCCCAAAGGATCAGACACATTACCTCCCAGGTTAATTAATATTCTAGATCTTACCCAAATACACGCTTACAGCTAATTATTATTAACTAAACTAAAATTTATTTATTCATACACACGAGTTCAATTCTTGAGGTTCAGATACATAGCAGAGATGGTGAGCTTTGTAGTTACAAAGAGTTCTTTTAGAATTTAGTCCATAAGTTATAGGGGCAGTCCTCGGACTTACGACACAATTGGTTCCTGAAAATTGCGTCATGCATCAGAATGTCGTAACTCGGAACCACAATGCACTTTATCCGCGGACAGAGCATCGTAAAGTCGAAACCAGTTGTCGTAAGTTGAATCAGGGTGTCAATTCAGAAACGTCATAAGTGCTGTGTCGTAAAGTCGAGGACTGTCTGTAGTCCAATGTCCAATATTGTATTCAGGGTGTTTCCAGCTGAACTGGGACCTCAATCTTGCAACTCAAACTTCCCCTGATGAAGCTTAAGCAGATCTGAGATAAAAAGGATTGGGACCCAAGGATTTTTTTTTATACAATTTCAGGCCTTCTTTGACAGAGTTGGAGTCCCTCGGGGAACAATAGGCCCCCATTTCCTAAGACTCATTGTTAAATTATTCACACAGATTAACATAAGGCAATGGCCTGTTTCTCCACCTTTCACAGATGATTTGCTATACATTTCAAAGAGATGAATACAGTGATCTCCCATGTTTACAATCCATTTAAATGCTAGGATGTTCTTTTGATCTCTGAATTATCAGAATACAGCATAGACAGGGTCTGTTGATTACATTGTTGACCACTACCCATATTTATGTAAAAATACACTAAAACACAAACATTATCTCCCCATATGTCTTTAAGGGTTGAATTTAAGTCCTTCATCCTGAAGGATGTTTAACCCTTTCTGGCCATGCATCACAACATTATAAACAGGCTTCTGACATAACCCAGAATGTACCAGTAAAATCTCTGGTTATCATATTAAGGTCAAGATGTGGCAAAGTTTCAGTAGCTAAACCATTCCATATTAGGGAGTGGTGGAAGACAGTCTAGAGTGTGCCTGTGTGATGCAGAAAAGTTGCCCTGTCCTCCCCTCCCATTGGACTTTTGGTTCAACACTCATTTGCTGGTCACTCCTGTGGCTCAAAAGTCAGAAATCGCACAGAACTCAAAGGTGACTCTGGTGAGGTTCATGATGGGAAATCATGATACAATAGCGGAACATCAGGCGTGGAGGATTGTCCGGAACGCATCTTGGGCTGAAGAAGGGGGCTCCCTTTCCTTTCCATTAATCATACATATTTACTGTCTGAGAGTCAGTTATTTAAGGTACATACCCACATGTTTTCATCTGTTCTGAGCCTTTTTCCTTGTTTGAACTGTAAAAATTAAATTGGATCTCTTGGTCTATTGCTGTGCATTCTTCTTTATTGTGGCAAGGTGGTGATAAAGATCACTGGACCTATCTGAGAGAGGAGGCTGTAGTGCCCTGTGAGTCCCATAGGAGTATGTAGTAGTTTCTAGTGGCTGTTATTAGGAGTAACAGCATATTAATTTGATGTTTAATTTTATACTTCTCCCACAGTTTCCCAGGGGAGGGAAAAGTACATTTGAATAGCTAAAAACACTCTTTTTAGCAAGAATAAACAGAAGATTTTTTGGCTCTGAGTTTCAAGCTAGAACAGTACTAGTACCTGAGTTTTCTTAATATTTGTTTTTTAAATACTAGCATAGTGTTGGGAAATCTTACATAAAATTCAGGATGTTTAATCTAAGTATACAGTAAAAATTGAAGAAACTTGCATTCCTAGGAATGACCGAACAAACAAACAAAAAGCAGATTATCGACAATGCATGTAATACAAATTCTTTCCAAAGTCTAAGCTATTAAGTATTTACTGCAGAACATTAGTGCAAAGTTAGCTGAGTTTGTATTCTCCTGTTGGTGTCTCAAGATTGCAAGATAGATAGTATGAAGAAAAGAAGCAAAGTAAAGGAGTCATACTAGTATCAAAGATAAAGATTATGAAGTCTCTAGAGTGAGATTTTAAAATAGTTTCAGTTGTTTCTTCATGAAAGTGTTATCTGTAGCTGCCAATGTTTACCTAAGTGTGTGTAGTGTATGGGGTCTTTAATTCCTCTGATCTAACCTCAAGTCACTTTTCTGTGGCTAAAGGATCTGTGGCATCTCTCTGCTGGATTAAATCCCGATAGCTGTCGAGAGACTGCCTTCCAAAGATGGTATTGAGCGTAGCTAACCCTATCATTGCTTCTCCAGCAAAGGTCAGAAGCAGAATCTGGATTTCAGTGAGATTTCTACATAACCCGGATGGAAAATTGGATGTGTGTGGCACAAATCAGGTGACTTTGTCCACACCAAAAAGGAGATAGTAGTAGTTTAACCAGAACACATGTACAGTATTCTCCTGGTACCTGGCCACTTGCTTTGACCATTTGCAACAAAAAGCAGAGATTGTGTTGTCAGAGTGCAATCACTGGCCAGTAATATTCCGCATATGAAATGGAAAAATGCTTTCAATAAGCGTCTACTTCTTTCTCTTCTGAGTAATGGTCCTCGTAGAAATGAGGTGTCTGTCTGTCTCTCTCTCCTTTCCCCCCAGTATTTAGAACTCTACAGACAGGTGTTGCAGGCTGGTGCTATTCATGTTTGTTCTCCTCCTGTCTCAACCAAGACATGCTGGACACCTGAGGTGAAATTATGACTCCACTGGAGTCAAGAGAGAAACTCCCATTGATTTTAATAGAGCCAGAATTTCACCTCTGGTATTCCTCTTACAGCTTTCCTGTCCAGAATGCCAAATAATGCAAGAATATATGTATATGGTGAGTTAGACAAATGCCTACTAATGACTAAACAAGGATCTTAAATCACCTTTGCATACTAAACTCTAGGGTTTTTTTGGTTTATTATTTCGGAGCAGGTTGCTCAATTTTGATTTTTGTTTCTTGTTTATCTCAGGTTTAACATCACGAAGTAAAAAATGGTTCTTTAAAACTCTAAGAAAACTGCCTTTTGTTGGCGCCATAGTAAGTATCTGAACAGCTTTCCTTAACATTCAGCCAACTCTCTGTCTGTCGTAATCTGTATTGCAATAATGCCCAGGAGACCTTTGTGCTAGGCGCTGGACAAACATGAAGTCCCTGCCCCAAAGAGCTTACAGTCCAAGTAATCTTTCTGTAGCAGTATTGGCCTCAGAAAAGGGAGATGACATTTTCATTGCCAGTAATACCAAGCAGCTGAGTTTCCCCAACTCCTTTCTGTATATTATCAGACTTTCTGAAAATAGCCTTAAGTGGTGGATGAAGGCCACAGAGTTTACTCTGGGTTATTTCTCTGCCTAACTTACCATTCTGTTTGTGTCCTCCACATGTAGTTAACTGAATGTGATAACTGAATCTTGTGTTATGCAAGAGGAAGAGGTTATTCTCCTTGTCTTTGATTGGTTTAGAACTCCTATCTGTGTTAGGAATAGCTTGGACTCTACTCTTAAGAGAGCAGAAGCTATGTAATCATTAAAACAAGAAATACAATGGAGTTTTTTTTTTTTTACTTAAACTTAAACCTATTTACTACAAGATTCAGCAATTGTCATGAATTCTTACCATCGAGAAGGGTATAACTTCTTTTAAAATGTATTTGGTAATGACAATACTGTGTTTGGTGGCATACAAGGTACAGTTCCTGCCCTGAGGACATCAGTCACAATAGATAGACTAAATAAAATGAAGGATTCGGGGGCCAGGTTTGTCTTAAGTTCATCTTTTGATGCAACAGACGAATGGTTTAGCACAGTGGTTTTCAACCCTTTTTTTTTTTCCCCCCCCCCCCTCATTTGCAGACCTCTAAAATTTTTTTGAATGGAGGTGCAGACCCCTTTGGGAAATTTTAAACATAGTCTGCGAATGCTCAGGGGGCTGGGGACCACAGGTTGAAAACCACTGGCTTAGCATGATAAAGAATGCTTTCTCTCCCAGATCTTCTCTTGGCATTATTACTGATGCATGGAACTAGTTTTGAAAGCTTTTATCCAGCTCTTATAAGCTACAAGTATCTCCCTGTATGCTGATGTCCTGACCAAAACATTCCATCGTTTGACCTGGTTGTCATAACCAGTGAGCTATGGCAGATTAATTTATAACTTAATATTATATTCCATTTATGTCTGTTCCTTGCTTATTGGCAAAGGAGACACAAAGTAGTCCTGGGCTCCCTACAACTATTCCTTATTTTTACATGACCCACATTTTCAGGATAGGGCTACTGAGATGTTGGCCCATTGCAAAGAAACGGGTTAATGTCTCATTTGCCTAGTGCGTCCACTGATCAGTAGAGTCTGACACACAAGCCTATCATGTTGCTTACAAGAGGCCTTGATGTCCAGGTATTCCAATGTTCAAAAGTCTCTGTTACTGATGGTATCTCAACAGCTATATTAGATAATGCTTCTGGGAGAGAGATCTGTGCTGCTGTGAGGGCAGACCTGGGCCTTCAAACTGTAGATTGGGGGAGAAGTGAAAGTGTCCTAATCTTATCTGTGTGTTCTTTCATTGTGTTACGTTATTGTGCAACATAGATATTTTTTTCAGAGTTTTTAAATGTATATCTGATTTCTGAAGCAAGATGGTCCATAAAGTAATTCATCTTGAAACTGTAACTGGTATAAAACAGCTACTTATATTGTCATGGTCTTGAACACCATAAAAACGCTGGGGTGGAGGGGAGCCCAACATCTTGCTTTGCTACATTTGACAAACAAAATCATTTTCAAGATTCTAAATAGGCATTAAAGGATGAAATTAACATGCACACTATTTGACAGTATCCGTTTAAGAAGTTAACACTGTTAAGTGTTGAGCTCACTGTTCCAGTCATTAGCACTGAATGTTCTGTGTACCATAAAATGTGTGCACCCTATTGTTGAAGGCATTTCATTTTCTTTTTAGATACAGAAGCAGTTTAACAAGGCCTTGGATGATGTAGCCTCTGGTTTGCACTTCCTGAATGACGGAAAGGGTTATATCAAAGCATTGCCAGCGCAAGGCATGAGCCAACCTGTACTACTAGAGAAGATGAAGGAGTACAGCTCTATGGGTATGATAGTGAGAATATACTGGTATATACGCAGGCAGAGGCACTGTCTTTCTCAATTGCCAGGGGGTGCTCGACCCCCCCCCCCAGGCCACGCCCTTACTCCACCCCTTCCCACAAGCACCCACCCCCACCCTGCCTCTTCCCAATCCCTCCCCTGAGCATGTCCCACCCTTGCTCCTCCTCATCTCCCTCCCCCCACCCCCTAGTGCCTCCTGCATGCCGTTGAACAGTTGATCCATGGGAGGCGCTGGGAGGGTGGGGGAAGAGCTGATCGCAGGGACTGAGCACCCACTGTCTTTTCCGGGCGTGCTCCAGTCCCTAAGCACCCACAGAGTTGGCGCCTATGTATGCAGGTCTACTTCATAGGCTTAATATTAGAAGTATGCTATATGTTTACACACCTATGAAGGTAAAATGGACTCTGGTGACTGCTACAAATAGTTTCAGCTTAAATATTTTTCTTGGTGTTCATCAAATGTTAATTGGTGCTGTCCTGTAAATGACTAATACCAATCCTCATGTTTCTAGTTAACTACAATTATTAACTAATACTCAGGCATCCCATAAAAAAAACTCAGGTGCCCGGTGTTCTGATGCTGAAGGTAATGGAAAAGTAATTCTGTTCCATCATGGTAGTGATATATAATGCAGACAATCTGGGTTTGAGGGTAATGGTTACAAAGGTAACTGGAAAGTCTTTATTCTGTTTCACTGACCAGTCTGTCACAGTAAGGAGGAAAGGATAGTCTCCTGGTTGTCTGAGGTGGGGATGGGCCAATTTGACCACTACTCTTCTGGGGATCTTTTTTCCAAAACAGATGCATCAATGCACTTTCTTCCTTTCTCCTCCACCTCCAATCCTAAGGGAAATAAATCAGCGGCAGTAGTCCAGCTCTGATGAGCAACCCCACCGCAACAAATCAGTGAGCATGCAATGGGGGGGGGGGGGAACACTTTAACTGCCCTTATTGAAAGAGTGAGGTCTCTTTTTAAACTGTGCAGTGTCCTAACACTAAGTCTTTGGCCCAGAAAAGCAAGACAGTTTCTTCTTGACTGACACTTGTAACTTGGAAAATATTTTGGAGTCAGGTCTGAATATGCTTCAGAGCAATTAACCCAATGCGAGGCTTTTGCCAGAAGCATGGTTTGTTTGTTTTTTAAAGCAAAAAGCAAAGTACAAAACATTGCTTACATGAAATTTCTTGCTTATCTCCGTCACTGAGACTTGTAGTTTGTTATATGCCATAGTGTTTCATTGGCTTGGTTCCACATAGACAGCATCTGAAACCTCACTGCTGAGTTGCTTCTGTCATCTGAAATCTCTACTCCCGTTAACGTAGCTGCCATCTTCTAATCAGAAAACTTAAGGGGGGTTTACAGCTTCCAAAAGAGTCTGGTTAGGAGGACTGGCTAATATTGTACCATTCCTGGCTTCGGGACTTTCTTCTCGAAACAGTTTGGCACTGCTAAATCTGAAATAAACAATATTGCATGTAGGAAAATTTTCAGTAAAATCAATCTTACAATTTTCCTATTCTCCAAACTTCTTCTAGAGCTTGCTGTGCCCTCTTTTTCTGTGTCTGTTTTCTATGTCCTCAATTTTCTATTTTCAAAATGCTTTTTTCCTCAGACTCCCTCTTGTGTGCTTTGTATAAGCATAACAGCACCTTTGATCTTTTGTAGGGGAGAAAGCAACACGCCACATTTATTGAAGATACAACAATTAGCATATGCTTCTCAGTCACACATACACCATGCACACTGCCCTGCCAGTCGATGTTATAGTTACCAGTCCAGATCAACCTAGTGGCCAGCTAGGTTGATCACGAGGTAGGGAGGAGCCAGGTTCCATTGGTTGTGACACGATGCTCTGGGGAAGTCTTGGCAGGACGAACCCAAAGTGTCATGGCAAGGCACCCTGTTTATATAGTGATTTTTCTTTCATTGGGACCAATGAGTTTTGCTCTGTCATGCTGTAATCAATTGTTGTTTGACGAGAGCTTGTTTTCTTAAATTGTCCTTCTCATTCTTTATCACAGCTATCTCTTCCCCATTGATAGGTGCCTGTCTCATCTTTAGCGTTGTCAATCTGCCCTCCTCTGACATTTCAATAAGTGGCGTTGCAGCCTCCTGGCGCCCTTGCATCTGTCTCTGGTTCCTCCCTCGTACATCTGGTTCAGCGATGGCCTTCAAACTTATCTCTTAACACATATATTTCTCATTCACACACACAACAGAATTAATGTACACAGAACATTTTGAACAGGAACATCAAATTGCAATGCAAAAGAAAAACAATCACTGCATTCTTTTACTTATTTTAAAATGCTAAACCTACAACAAATTGGTAACCCTCAAAAGGGTCTCACTGTCTCGAAATATGTCCAGACACAGATTCTGGCTGATATATCTCTACCAATGGCCCATTAGGCCATTCCTTTCTGTTATTCAAAAAGGATGGCTGGCAGGATATGATCAAATCATACATAATACATTTAATACATGCTACATTATTATTCTTTATCCTTCATTCTAAATTATATTAATGCAAACACAAAATCCTACTGCTACAGTGCCATTTCCCCCCCCTCCCCCCAGTCTGTTTTTACCTTTATTGTTCACTTCTCCTTTCTCCAAAAGCTATTTGGGAGGGAGAGCATTGGTCCTGAGTTCTATGTATGCAAGTGAAGTTGACCCCCCCTGAGTTATGAAAGTTTCCCCTTCCAAGTGGAAGAGGAACTTTTTTTGGGGGGGGCGTTAAAAGGAGAAAGATGGTATTGGGTAAAGCGGGGAACCAAATCCTATTGAAAACATTCCCTGAAATGGTGCATTTGCATTACAGCTTTGCTTTAGTGATAGAAGGTTACCCAGTTAAAACACTTGGATGCTGGACAACATGTGGAGGTGCTTATTGGTAAGGGCGCAGCCCTAGCTCTGCCAGACATACCTGCTATGTTCTGAAGTTGCAGTAATTTGCATGCACTTTTAGGTGAAAACAGTTGCTGGAGGTTGCATTGCATATTTTAGCAGTACAGATTGGTTTGAACTGTTTTTCAAGTATCTTGTAACATTGTTCAATGTTCTGTTGGTATAGCTACCACCCTCAGTGAATAGAATCCAGCAGTGTGGACAGGTTTTTGGAACTTGAATGGGAATTATTGCAAAGTTGTTTACATTTACTACATATACTCTGTTGTAGTTGCATATTGCTCAACTATTGCATCTTTTATAGCCATTGCATTCAGTAAAATGTGACTGAATACTTATGGCTTCTAATTTATTACTATGACATTTTGTTTGCCCTAATCATCCTGATACCAGGGAAGCAGGAAATATACTAGAGGAAGGGTTTAGCATTTTACATTCTGAATGCTTCCACCCAAGTATAGTCTGGAAGTAACATACTAACTACAGCCTTTTTATTTTTTCAGAGCCCTTTTACATTATGAGCCAGTAATAGATAATCAACAGGGGGAACTTGACCTAAACATTTGCAAAATGTGGACAAACCTACATAGGACGTGCCAATTCTTAGAAGTTGCTAGTCAGTCAGGCACTCCAGTTAAGTTACTTTCTTTGCCTTGATTTTAAAAAGTTGAGTTTCCTCATGTAATTGAGTTATTTTAATGGTAGTATGGAGGAAATTCAGTGCTAATCAGTAACTGAGAGAATCACGCTTGTGGTATGCATTGCTACTAGGATAGATGCTATTTTTTGCACTTTTGGGTAGCTTTCATATCAGGATGGTTGCTTATGCAAACGTATACTGTTTATGCTTTTTATTTTTCAGGTAAAGTACATTGGGAGGATGGGAAAGTCTCTGGGACAGTATACAGTGGGGAAGAGAAACTCACTCACCTGCTAGTGAAGGTAAATAAGTGTTCAAGAAGTATAATTTATATGTGATTCACACAAATACGTTTGTGGGATGAAGATCCATAAACACCTTCATTCCCTATTTATAATTCCTATTTATCTTGTCTTGGAAGATGGTAGAACAAAGAACGTTGGTCTGAAGTCAAAGGAAAAGACTGAGATAGATATGGCTGAAGGAACGAGAGTATTAGCAAAACATTTGCGCCATGGAATAGATGACCAAAGGCTGTGGCTGTCAAAGCACTGTCACTGTAAATATTCAAGAACAGATTGGGTAAAACATTTGGAATGATAAAACAAGTAACAAATTACAAGGGAATGAGTAAACTGAATCTGAATCTGGCCTGCAGCTACCTATTCCAGGACTAGGCTTCTGTGGAAGTTCTGACTGGGACAGCCTGTTGAGCTGGGCCCTGCAGCCAAGGCAAATGAATACTTGTAACATATTGTATAGTGCAGCCAATATTCTGACGGTAGTAAAATCAGAAGGCTGGCTTGCTTCATCCTTTTTCATGAGGAGGGTGGTGAAGCACTGGAATGGGTTACCTAGGGAGGTGGTGGAATCTCCTTCTTTAGAGATTTTTAAGGTCAGGCTTGACAAAGCCCTGGCTGGGATGATGTAATTGGGAATTGGTCCTGCTTTGAGCAGGGGGTTGGACTAGATGACCTCCTGAGGTCCCTTCTAACCCTGATATTCTATGATTCTATCCAAGTCCCTGTTGTGTCGTAGCCAGAAACTTCTCTCCTTGGGACGGTTGAAAGAGTTCTAAACAGCCCAAAGACCTGTTTAGATGCCTAGATCAGAAATTCTTCTCCCAGGAAAAAAGAACGTCCTTCCTTTAGTTAGCCCTCTTCTGGGGGTAGCCTTTTTAGTAATTGAAATGAGCTTCATTTGGGTACTTAACTCAGTGTTTGATTCCTATTGCCTGTTAATTTTCCTTGCTTTCAGGTGCTTGAGTGTATAAATCCCATCACAGCTTGTCTTCAGGAAATCTTGCTAAATTCTTTGGTTCTAGATAGGTGGACACTTGTTCTGTATTTTGGCTGATTACGCTGTCACTGACTTCAGTAGAATTGGTTCTGGCGAGTGGAGAACAGAATCAGGCCCGCACTAGCTTTTGCTTGTCATGTAAAGCCATGGTTGCAAAATACTTTGGTATGAAATGGTAGCTTTTGAGAACACTTTTGATGCATATCAGGTGGACAGTCTTACTGCTTCTAAGAGTTTGTTTTCTCAGCTGAACCATCTGCCTGTAGTTACTCCAGAATTCTCCTGTGGCCACAAACTTGTCTGTTACTGTTGTAGATCTCGTTCTAAAGTTAATTATTCAAACAAACGTATCAACTGCTTCTTGTACTAATGAGAGTTTTAGTCACTTTTTTTTTTTTTAAAGAATAAAAACTGGTACTTGTAAAAGTTAATCTTGTAAAGCAGCCATTTGTTCTCTTTTAATAGAGGTAAGCTGAGAACAGGTGTATTTGCACCTTATAACTTATTTAAACAACATTTGTTACTGAAATAGGCCATTCCTCATGTCGTTGTTGTTGCATAATCGTACCACGGGCCAAATGTGCCCTAGGGTAATTCTGGAGTTAGCCACAGTGGGTAGACCGTGTGAGTGTCTCCGTCACATTTGTAGCTTCAATTACTTGTAAAAACTCCTACTACAGCTAAAGTCTGCAAAACACTGCTTTGGGCTCCCTAAGACTTGCAGCTGCTGCTGCTCCATGCTACTCTGGCTGAAAATAGCTCATTGAATTAGCTCACTTGTAATGCTGTCTGTATTGCCACCTTTGATTCCCATTGCAGAACTTGTTAAACAATAACCCAGATCTTGTTCTGCAATATATCAGTGCAAGACAGACATGCTCGTTTCTTTCTGAAGGTTTATGAGGAGTTTGCATGGAGTAATCCCCTTCATCCAGATGTATTCCCAGGCCTGAGGAAGATGGAAGCGGAGGTGGTGAGGATGGCCTGCACACTCTTCAATGGGGGACCTAATTCCTGTGGAGTAGTAAGTAATCTAGAAGCTAAATCAGCGCCTGCCTTAAACATATGAACTTTCCTAATTTGACTCCGCACACTTCCTTTTCTACTAGTTGTGCTAAGATTATTCCTGTATATCGTGTTAAGCTTTTTCTACACTTAAAAAGAATTCTGCCAGTATAAACTGAGTCTCCATTAGGAGGCTTTACCAGTGTAGCTATACTAGCAAATTCTTTCATCAGTATAGTTTTATACCAGTTCCCTGAAAGAGAGAAATTACTCTGGCATAGCCACATAGCTATGTCTTAATGGGCATATGTCTTCTGACATTGCTATACTGGCAAAACATTGTAAGCGTAGACCAGGCCTTAGATGGGGGAAGGGACACAACCGACTCTAAAATGTAACTGGCTTGGGGTGGTGTGTTTGAGGGCGGGTAGGTTTTCTTTAATTTTGCTCTAATCTAGAAATCTATCAGGCCACAACTAGGATTGCAAACAATTCCGGCTGGTTGGCTTGAAGACCACTAAGAAGCAGTTGAGGGTATTAAATGGCTTTGATCAATAGGGTATGGTACATATTATCCTTGTGCAGACAGCTTATAAGTTGGACAAGTTAGCTTGCATGGTTTTAAAGCTCACAGGCACTGAAATTAACAATTCGAAAGCATTGATTGAATTAGTTACTTGCAAAACGAGTTTTAGTCCATGTCCCTCATTTCATACTTTCTAAACAGTCACACTTTTTGTTGCATTAAGAAATGGATCCTTCCCATAAAAATACAGCACGTATTTTCTTATACTCCTCTTGTCTCAAAGTTAGATTGTAAGCTTCTCAGGGCAGGGGCTGTTTGTTTATTTATTTTTGTAGTTGTGTGTGTGCAGTGCCGAGCACAGTGGCATCTAGTCAGTAATTGACGTCTCTTGGCACTACTGCAATACAAGTAAGAAGTAGGCTGTGTTTGTAAGTTGTAGAGAACTAATTCCATCGTGGGCAAGGTACTGGTGGCAAATCATGAATTAAGTTGTCAGAACCTGCCACATAATTGCTGCTGGTGACTGTGCTGGTGTACTATACGGCCAGTTGAAGGTGTGTGTGTTAAAAAAAAAAAAAAAAAAATCTTTGTGTCTGAAAGACATTTACCCCCACCTCTTATCAATACTGACTTGCAGTTGCATAGAACACTGACTAAATTATCTGAGGAGGGTAGCTTGGATCACACCAATCTCTCTCTACAATTGTGGTTTTAATTGGTCTCTAATTTAATAGTTGTCATGTACTTAGCAGAATTTTGCAACACTTCTCTCGCGTTTGGAGAACTTCACTCACAAACTCTCAACACCTAAAATGGTTAAAATGGTTTTTTTGTGTTTAATTGTTCGTGATAGCTTTAAAAAGTGTCTAGCTTTCGGTCTAGCGCTATTATCTAAATGAAAATACAAGTCACATATAAGGTAAATAAAAATTTCACCAGCTGCTTCTCTCTTCATAACTAGAAAATAAATTATAAAAATGACAGCCCCCCAAATACCCCCTAATAAAAATACCAGCACATGTCCTTCCCCCTTCACTGAAGCCTGAGTAATTAAATGGGCCTTGCAGCATTCCCTCAAGCTCTGCAAATTGGGGTATAAGGCATAAGTCCTGCTGAGGTTCAAGCAGAAGGTTCCATGCCACAGTCAGGGAAGTGTTAAATTTGGTGTGGAAATTACATACTACCTTGTTGAATAATTACCCAATATGCAAGGCCAGTGGGAGAGTTGAAATGGTTAGCCAGAAACTAATAAAATTGACCTAACCCTGTAATTAACTTCCTGAAACTAGCCTTGCAGGTATTGAGTTCCCCCAATGTACAAGACAGGTGCTTTGAAACAGCAGATTTCAAAAATGGAACTAGCAGTTTGTGACTAAGGGACCTCTTGGTGCCTCACGATCCTGGGGAAGTGTCAGAGCTAAAGGAAGGCCCCAGAGAGGTGATGTGGAGGCCAGATGTTTTGAGCACATAGTGTGACAGACTGTCTCAAAGGGTTAGAAGTGGGCCATGATTTCAAAACAGTAACTTCTAGGTAAGGTTTTGTACCTAAATATTTCATCAAGATTTCTGATGGCTCAAATAGTCATTCCAGAGAGTTGTGCCAAACAGTTAAAGGAATATTTCTTCGAAGACTTTTCAGACTTGCATGTTTCCCCCCCACCTTCTGTTGTTCAGTTTAACACCTAAGATCACTGTCTCTGAAGGGCCAGGGAAAAAGCATTTTTATCTGTGCCTTCACTTTGTTTTTTCATGTATTTGACACTGCTGACATTGTATGGGGCAGTCAGCTTTTCCTCTGTGTGACTTTCAGACTTTAAAAGAGAAACATTTGAGGCGGTGTGTGAGGCAACAAAATGAAGCAGACCATGGACAGCTGTAGTGCTTGAATCTACTTCTGTGATTTTTTCTTTTTAAACAAATTTGAGTAGTCTGAAAGTTGTTGTCCCTTTTTAATGTATAAAGTCTCTGATTTACTTTTATTCCACTTACAATCTTGTAGTTTAAAATATACATTTGCTGAAATTGTTGGCCATAACTGCTGTTTTTGAGACATATAGTCTGGCCATGTCTGGAGACATTACTGTCTGGTTTCTTTCATTCTGGATGAGGTGACCACTGTTACTAATCTGAATTGGGACTGTTGATACAATTTCAGTAATGCCCCCTCAGTGGTCTATTAAGGCAGGTGGAACATGTTGGATAAACATAGTAAAAATTCAGTGTCCAGAGTGCTGGGGAATATATAGGAACAGGTTTTTGTTTCTGTAACTGCTTTCCACTGAGGTCAAATTTATTTCCTTGTTACTCTAGAACTGGATTTCTCTCAGGATTTCTTATTTCTTAATCATGTATGACTTCTTGCAGCATTTTGAATGATACTTATGCCTTGGACGAGTGTAAAAACAAAATAGAGTAAATTATCAGTGTAGTGAATGTTAAATTAGATGCACAACTTTCATTATTTATGGGAGTTGTCTTCATTCTGGACACGTTCCTAAAACTGTTCCCCTTATGTTTAAATACTACTATTGCTAATCCCTTGTAGGAGTTTTCAACTCACCTTTTCCCCCCTGAATTACTTTTTACGATGATGCTCATCTTTCTGGAAATATTTCAAGCTAGTCTTTTCCAACAGGAAAACGTGTTTCCAGTTTTTTCTTAATCAGTTCTCTTTTTTGCGGCCCTTAATTTTAGGGGGCAGTAACAAGAGACTCCAGATGGAGGCTTACAATCAGTTCTGAATCATGTAATGTTCACTGCATAGTCTGGGGATTTCTTTCTCCTATGATGTGGAATTGGATTCTCAACGGCAAGCTTTCTCTTTTTGTAGGCATCCTTCTGAGAATGTTTATGGATTTCCCCTGTAATTCCAGTGAAGAGGGGATTTTCCATGTAACTTCAGTTAATTAATTTCCTCACCCCCCCCCCCCCTTTTTCCGCACAATCCCCATCACATTTTAAAGACTACCCCCTGGTTTGAATACAGTGTCTTTAGGAAGAATGAGGAACTTTAAAAAAACAAAACAAAACCCTCTCCATTCCTGTTTCTCCTCGTGCCCACCCTGTCCTCAGCTGGAGACAAGCAGTCAACTCAGAGCTCTTGCTGACTTCTGTGTGCACATGCTTTTGCTACCATAAAGTCTTGGTGTTTTTTCTCTTTAAAGCTTTGCTTGTGTCTTTTTTAAGTTATTTGCCTAAAGTATGTACATGAGGCAGAANCAGCTGGAGACAAGCAGTCAACTCAGAGCTCTTGCTGACTTCTGTGTGCACATGCTTTTGCTACCATAAAGTCTTGGTGTTTTTTCTCTTTAAAGCTTTGCCTGTGTCTTTTTTAAGTTATTTGCCTAAAGTATGTACATGAGGCAGAAAGAGGAAAGAAAATGAGTCACCCCTGTATCTTCTCTAAAACTTGGCATGTTTGTTCCTTCTGCCATTCTCCCAATTTCCAGTGCTTTGAACTTTTGTCAGGTAGCTAGCTTCACGTTGGAAGTCGGCTTTTAAACGTGAAATGTGAGCACCATTCTTGTGGACCTAGACTTGCCCTTTTGCAGGTCTGTGGGTTTTATCTACCAATGATGAGACTGGATCACCTTGTGAGGTGTAAGTAGTGGGATTGACAGGAGGTTGGCTTGTAGCGGCCTTGTGTGATGCTGCCACCATGGAATAGCTGTGCACTGGATTTTGGTGTACATGCTTCCCCAGCAACAAACTACAATTTGTTGATATCATTCATGGGGCTAGTACAACCTGGAAAATCAAGGATTTTTTGCCAGCTTTGTCTCCCATCTCTAAAGGTTTTATTTCCTAGTCAACAATTAAACTCTGGAATCCACAATTCTGCGAAAGGCATTAAGATAGAGGTCGGATGGGTTTCTTCTTTTTAATGCAGAGGTAAATGGAAAAGGGATATGTTTAGGGTGGTGGTTCATAGTAACTTGTAAGGACCCATAAGCTTTCATTCCCTTGAGAAAGAGACAAGGATAGAATCTAACTCTGGTTAAACATCACATTTTCACTTTTAAATGCTAACTTCAGATGTATAAAGAGGTACTTTGAAGTTCTGAGGGAATTCATAAGGAAACAACTGACACAGTTTTAGAAAGAATGGAGGGATTCTGTTGTTTCTTATCCTCCATTTCCCAAAACACACTCCTGTTCTTGATTTTTGCATGTGCTTTTCTGTACTGGCTTCTGAAACTAGAGTACTAGGGTAAGAAAAACGCAAAAGCAGTGTCTGATTTTAATCCTTTCAACTTCCCTGTTACTGTTGACTTTCCTTTGAAGGGAGCAGAGAGAAATATCTAAGAAGGCTGTGAGCTGGTGCTGAATCACCCTACATTGGCCAGTTGCCTAGCTCACTGCAGACACTAGAGGAAGAGAGATCCTATGACATGATTCAGGTCTTGTGTACACAAGAAACGGTCTGCCAATATAACTATATACTGGCATATCCTCCTAGTGGAGGCACAGCTTATACCAGCAAAAAAGTGCTTTTGCTGATTTAGTTTATAACAGTTCCCCAAACAAAATAAGCTTTATTGGCAAAAGGATGTTCTCACTGGTATATCTGCATCTACACTAGGTCTTCTGCTGGTATAGCTATGTTGGTTAGGATCATAGAAAACCTTTAACACCCATATCTGACTAGCTATGCTGACAGAAATCTTAAGGACTTTGTGGCTGGCATTATCGGGTGCAACAAGCTAAACTTCACAGCAAATAGGTATCTGCTCAGTTTGTCAGTGGGGGTGTTGTCCCGAAGGTGAAGGAGAGGCTGAAGCAAGATTGGGAGTTCCTCAGCGAAGCACCAGGATCTGGTAGTGTAAACCACTTAGCATCTAATAATATAAATGGAAGATTGTGGTAAATAAGTAGCAGAATGTAGGTGTTTCAATAAATAAGTCATGTTCATTTAAATACTACCAACTAATAATAAAGAGGAACAATTCTGTTAGTATTATACTACATTAAGTAGGGAGGTCTCCAAATGTGTCAGCAGTCCCCGCTTCTCCCACCTCTCCACCCCCCTACAAAAAAAAAAAGGTTAAGGGCTTGGAGAAGAATTTGGGAATGACTGGCGTGGCTTATAAAACATGTTTATAATATTCCTGCCACCACCTGCTTGCTTAACAATAAATACAGCGGTTTCCCCCTCCCGATTTGAAGCTCTGTTACCTCAAGCCTTTTGGTTGCTGCTTTTGCAAATTATGAAGAGCACAGTTTGTTTTCAGATCCCTGGTGTGGATACGGCCTGAAGCAGCTGTTGCTGCTTGGCACAAAGAGCAGTAGGAATAAATACAGAGGGATTTTTTGTTTGTGACCTTTATTCATGATATCTGTATGTGTTTAGTCACTGTCACACATTCGCACTTCCACTTAGTTTTGCAGATGTTGCTTTTTGTGCTTTTGTAGCAGACCAGCAATACATCTTAAGGCATAAAAACATTGACCGTTACCTTTTTTCTGATTTACCTTATGTTAGTGGTGCTTGGATTGGCAAGCAGGGCTGATGATCCAAATATAAAGCTCTCCAAAGGCAAATTAATTATGAACATCTAGCCCAGTTAACTGGAACCTTTAGGCCACCCCTGACCCAGGGTAGCAGTGACTTTATATGCAGCAGGTGATCAGCAAATAACCGCTTACAGTCTAAGATGACTAATATGAAAATTAAATGGTTAGTTTTTCCCACAAGAGCACCCTGGAATGTTCTCTTTAAAGCTTTGTCTATGCTTTTGCTCTCTCATACCTATGCCTCTATGCTCCAAAGTTAATGGAGGCAGAATCAACTGTATAGATAGCTGTAGTTATACAACAATTACTGGTCTGTATTAAACACTTTTCCCATATGATTAGCTCTTTCTCCTTTGTAAATAACTGAAGCACTCTAAAAAGCTCTTTGTGGCATTGGTGTTGGTGATATGAAGATCAGAAGTCTGTAGATTTTTGCTTTCCTGTATTGTGATCGAAAAAGCACCACTCAGGTGCGCTATTGCCCTTTGTAGTTTCATTTGTGATAAAACCATCTCTACCAACTTGTGAATGAGCAACCTATTCTGCCACCTGTCTTCAGAATGAAGACAACTTGTGTTTTAGATACACATTTTGTGTTGTGATGGTCCTCAAGCACTAGAAAGCTACTTTAATCTTTTCTTTGGTTTCCAGTTCACTTGTAGAACTGAGCCTTTCTTATGACGCTCTGGCCTGAAACCTCACTCAGAGCATTGGCATGTTAACCTCTCAACTCCTCCCTTCCCTTCCCACCCCTATTTCTGCAAATGTACTTTGTTTCATTTGTTTCTTCTATTCACAATAGATGACCTCTGGTGGGACTGAGAGCATTTTGATGGCCTGTAAAGCCTACAGGGATCTAGCCTACGAGAGAGGAATCAAGCACCCAGAAATGTATGTAACTACCTCCATGGCTTGTTTTTTCTTTCAATGATTTGTCTGATTTTATTGTTCCTGAAAAATGATCACCTCACAGCCCTGGCTTGGGGCAGGTGGTGTGCTGCATTCTTCTCTCATTTCTCTTAATCTCTTACGTCCCCCTCCATTCATTTGTTAACTTTGAGGGCCAAACCTAGGACAAAAACCCAAACTGAAAGAAATAATGCAAAATAGTACAGCAGGCTTTCAACAGTCTGAGATGACATTAACATGAACAGCATTGCTCATGATTCATCCCTTCTAATTTGAATTTGAGTGTATATGTTCGGGGCATAGGCACACTTGAATCTAAAATTAGAGATAGGTGAGAAGCATCTCCACTTCCAAGCCCCAAAAGCTTTGCCAATACCTAAATGCTCGCCTACAAAACCCAGACCATTTCAGCTTTGGACCTCTCTGGAGCAGAGTTTAAAATGTGTTGGAGTTTTGATTTGCTCAAATAGGAGGGCTAGACTAAGATTACCAAAATACTTCTTGCATATGATTTTGAGCTGGAGTTTGAAAGGCTATTGTATTGAGCACTACATCATCAAGCTCCAGTGATTTCTTCTTCATACAGTGTGTACTCTTTTAAAGCTCATGAAGCAACAGTAAGCGTTTCTTTGGTAAATTGCTTGTGGAGGAAATATTATAATAGAGATAAGAACAGTGTTCTTTTGTCTGATTCCAAATTTCTAAGCCTGAAGGAAGGAGCTCTCTTCCTAACATTGTTGCAGACTGCTGAACAACTGTGAAGCATCATGAATCCAAGTTAATTCATCTTTGGTTAATCTTTCTGAGCCTTCAGTCACTGCCATCTATTGGATTTACTGTAGATTGCATGTTACTTTCCTTTGGTGTACTTGCATCCCCACGTGTTTGTATTCTGATGTGCTCCTGCAGAGCAAACCTCAGTGACATTGCACAATTTTCAACACTTTTTTTATAAACAGGACTTCATTTTGGAAGAGATGAGAGAACTTTATTTTAAAGAGCTGGAGAATGATGAGTTTTGTATTTACTTCATATAAGTCAATACAAAGAAATAGTCTTTTTGAAGCAGTTTCCTCTAACTATCCCTTTGAAGTTTGAAGTGAATGGTGGAACATTGTATATTTTAGTTCAGAAAAGCACAGGGCCTGTGAGCCCAAAATAAGCTTTGGCCCGCATTTCCTGTTTTGTTTTGTTTTTGTTTGTTTGTTTTTTTTAAATAAATCGTGCCAATAGGCTGAGTATCCTGCCTGCAAGGGATAAGGTGTACAAATGCCTGCGGTATGAATTTTGGCTTGCACCTGGATAGGTATTCAAATTCAGCCTAAACATTCCTTGGTTGAAGTATTGCCTTTCCTTCTTTTCAGACTGGTTCCAATGAGTGTTCACGCAGCATTCGATAAAGCAGCTCATTATTTTGGACTGAAGATTGTGCACATACCGTTGACCAAGACCATGCAAGTGGATGTTCAGGTATTGCTCTTAGACAGCACTAGACACCTCTTCTGTGGGAAACTTTCAATAATGTTCCTGAAATAGCAGTCGTCTGCCCATCAGGGATGGGTTGATAGGTAGACATGGTGGTGATGATTAGTGCTTATCAGAAACAGCAAATAAAACTGTAGCAAAAATAATTGTTGCATTCTACACTGGGCCATGCTGTAAACAATTTAGATTTAAACTGTTCCCTTTGGCCTAGCACATTAATTTAGAATTGAATATATCCTTGTGTCTAGGCATTGCAGAAGCACTTTCAATTGGGTTTCAGACAAAATATTAGAAAACCTGGGATATAATCTTGAACTGACAGGGGCTGGGTTAATGGATTTAATTGGTCTCTTATGTCTATAATTGAAGTGCTGAGTGTGCTACTTCATTACAACAGCTATGAAATTGAAGTGACAGGATACAGACTACTGTAGTTAGAGTTCTTACAGAAAGTAGAAATGAACACCCATCTACAGCCTGTGAACAAAGGTCTTCCTATATACACTGTTCATAAGCTCTTGTGTTTTGGTTTATCTTAAATCTAGTAGCTTCATTTTTTGGCAGGGTGGAAATTGGAAAATGGCATGTGATTATCTTCTGTCTTTAAATCTTCAGGCAATGAAAAGGGCTATTTCAAAGAACACTGCGATGCTGACCTGTTCAGCTCCCCAGTTCCCCCATGGAGTTATGGATCCAATTGAGGAGGTGGCAAAGGTAGAGTGCCCCTTGAAGTATGAGGTTGGAAGGGAAGAGGGATTAAAAAAACTTGAATATTCTGGGCAAGTGTTTCCTTTGTAGAAAAGGATGTAAATGCAGAATTGTGACACTGCTGAATGAATCTGGTAGAAGGAGGAACAAGCTAGTGGGAAATAGAGCAACTGTTTTGAAGCAGATCAGCTGCTAATCAACAGTGATGAGGTTGGGAAGCAGTCGGGGGGCGGGAGTATAGGATTCTCAGGTTTTGGTATAATTTATTACAGATTAGTTTAAAATTTGCCCCAATAGTGCAAGATTTAAGTATTTCAAATGACAACTTGAACTGTTTCATACAGTGATATGTCATGCTGATGAGGATTCTTGCAAAATGGCAAATTTTAAATGCATGCTTCTGTCTTCAAAAGTGGAATACACTGCCAGTCTCTTGTATCTTCCTTCTTCTGTTGCTGAAGATGCTTTATTGTCAGGCTATTTCACAATTGTTTGGCACTAGACTTCTTCACTGCAGGGCCAAGTCTGGGGAGAGCAGCAGGAGGTTGAGCTAGGGTGGGGAGTTGGAGGAGGAACAGTTTCATTTAAACAAATATGATTAGAAAACTACTTGGGGAAAATCAAAGGGTTTAGAAATACCTTTATGTGGGTTCATAACTGGAGTGGTGGGAGGAGAGAATATTGGATACATTTTTGATTTATATTTCACTTTATTTTTTATGTTACAAATCAGGGGGACTCTAATTTTTTTTTTTTTTTTCTTAACATGGACCACGCCATAGTAGTGTATCGTGGACACCTCCTCCCATTAAAGTCATGTTACGTTCCTATGTCAATAACAGGACAAATAATACATTTTTAGCAGTCTCATAGTGGATTTTTAAATCTAGAAGCAAGAAGAAACAACATCATATGATCAGCCAGATCTTCTGGACCCCCCACCAAGTGCTCCACTGCTTGAGAATTGATGCAGTAATGCTTTTTGGACCCTTCTGGAGATTCCAAACGTTGTCTCAAATGTGAAATACAAAATTAACTCAGCTGTCCCAAGAACTCTAATAAACTTACTTTTTTGGTTTTGCTTGAGTAACTAACTAGGACCTCTTGTCTCTGTTTAGCTGGCACTGAAGTATAGAATCCCCTTCCATGTGGATGCCTGTCTGGGTGGCTTCCTCATTGCTTTCATGGAGAAGGCAGGGTTTCCGCTACAGCGTCCATTTGACTTCCGTGTGGAAGGTGTGACTAGCATTTCTGCAGATACCCACAAGGTGAGAAGGAGAAGCCGTTGGGGATATCTATCTAATTAAATGGTATTGCTTGCACCAGATCCACTTTCTTTAAGAAATTATAAGAGTCGGTTACAGTTTAAAAGTGGAGTAGCCAGGCCTGCCATAATGGACATTCAAGGAAGAGTTCTAATGTCAACCCTGTCCTTGGCATTCCTATAGCACTTTGTATTGCTTCCATTGCATTCCACTAGAATTGAGCTAGGAGGAGGATGTGGCAGAAATACAACAGGAATAAAATTGCGTGTGGCTGTGGGAACTGCCAGGGAACCAATGCACATGAATGAACACCTTAGTGCTCTGTATTCTTGCTGGCATTAGGGGTTGATTTTAGGCATCTGGAGTAACATTTTTCTGCCTGGGTGTGGTCCAATCGTACTGTGTTGCAACAGTATGTATTTAAACGTCCCCTTTTTCTTATGGACCCAAATTCCAAAGCAGGTAAGAACATCTCAGATTCACTGCTGCAGTTCAGAAAATATGTGCTTCATGATGGGTACAGTAAGTATTTAGCCCCCTTTTCAGCCTTGTTCCTTTACACAAAAAGAAACTATCAATGAAAATAAAGGGCAGTCCATTTAGGATAAAGAGAGGAAATTCTGCTTTATGCAGTCTTTCATCATTCGGTGTACTTTGTGTTTGAAGCTGGATTTGAACTCTTCTTTGTCCTCTGAAAATACATGTATCTAGTACTTGTAATTAGTATATTTTTGTATATTGTCATATCTTGTAAATTCAACAGGTAGAACGAGAATGGACAATTTTATGACCCATAATACTATAGTTATGTACTAAATAAGGGGAATATACAACATCATGGTTCAGAGAATAAGTTGATTCCTTCCTGCTATGCTTTGGCATTTTTCCCCAGGCAGCCTGAGTGATTGGATCTCTGCCAGAGCTTGTCAAAATTTTTCTGGTGCCACCACTGTACCATAAAGTAGCATTAATATCCAGGAAAGGCAGGGGAAGGGGAGATGTTAAAATGAACTATTTCTATATTTGGATACTTCAGAACATGAGAAAGGGTGGGAATGTGGATGCCAGCAGTGCTTATCCAATGTGAACTTCAATTTATCTGTAGTCTTTTACCTGTGTACGTGCTCATACATACCCTTTGCCTGTCGTCGTGTCTGTCTTGCAGTATGGCTATGCCCCAAAAGGCTCTTCAGTGGTATTGTACAGTGACAAGAAATACAGGCACTATCAGTTCTTTGTTGCACCTGACTGGCAAGGGGGCATCTATGCCTCCCCCACCATTGCTGGCTCCAGACCTGGTGGCATCATTGCAGCTTGCTGGGCAACCCTGATGTACATGGGAGAAGATGGTTATGTTGAGGCTACTAAGAAGATCATTAGTACTGCACGGTTCATTGAATCAGGGTATGTTTTTTGGCTTTATTTTTGTCATCCCTCTTGAGCCTTTCTGGAGCTTAAACATAGAACCCCTCCCAAAATTCCTTAGCTCCCACCCTCCAAACTGAAGAAGCTAGAGCCCAAAGTCCAGTGTTACTCGATATGCTATGGGCTTATCCAAACACCGACTAGCCATAAGTTCGTGCAAAGGATGAGGGTGAGGAGGGGACCAGGTCTCTGACCACGAAGTTAGCAATAATGCCTTGGTTCAAACCCAACCCTTCCCTGCAATTTACAGTTTGGGGTGGGGGGAGGGGAAAAGGTGTAGGAATTTCTACCACACTGCTGTCCCTGAACCTTGCTTTGGGGGTGTTGTATTTTGTATCAGCCACTAGCTAATGGGTTATGAAATGTGAAACTTTCCACTCCACTGGCTGAAAGAAGGAGCAGCTGTTCTCTTTGAAGACAACCTTGGTGCTTTTTGGCCCCAAAGGGCTTGTGCTCTTTGCTACCTCACTCTCTTCACAGCCTCTATTTGTCTGAGCACTCTTGATTGTTGGTCTCATAGCTTTCCTGAGTGGTTAGCTGCAGCTGCAGCAGTGTAATTCTAGACAGTTTTGTTGCTACCATAGGATTTGTACTGATGCTTTTGGCAGCGCGATGAGCAGCAAGCACAGGCATTAAAGCTGTCTGTAGACTTACAACAGGAAAATAACATGGCATCTTTGTTCAGCAGGTTGCTGTTAACCATTTGAGCTAAACTTCTTTTTTAAATGAAAGGTTTAAATTTTCCAGAAACTAATGTCTTGCACCAGTAACGCATCCCATGGGTGTCTCGTGAGTGACCAAGTTGTTCCTGACTCTCCATAACATGCAACTTCCATAGTGAATTGGCTCCCCAATAAGAAGGCTTGAGGGCGGGGTGGGGAGGAAATGTCTGCCCTTCAGTAAACATTGTAAATACACAAGTTCATTTCCCCCACAAGAAGTGGCAGGGAGATCGTCATCCTTATGTACCTGAGACTCTTGGGAAACATGATTGTTTTGGGTAAGTGGGGTTTGGATAATCTTGGTTCTATTCTGTTGGATTTATTAGGAGCACTTGATAATGTAGATCACTAAATCTACCTTTTGTGGGCATGGGTTAAGTTTAGGCTAACAGGCTGTGTCCTAGTTACATACTGACTCCCTGAACTGTTACCCATTCTTGAGGGATTTTGGTGCCATGGATACTGTCTGTATCTTTCACTCTATGCTCCAGTGCTATGGAATTCCCTCCCTTGGGCCTGAGAAGGCCCACAAAATAGTTATCTTCTATTACTATTGAGAAAATAAATGACTTAACTGTTTCAAGGTTGCGGAAAATTGACAACATCCAAATCTTTGGGAAACCTGAGGTGTCTGTCATCTCTATCGGATCAGATGTTTTTGATATCTATCGGCTGTCAAATTTGTTAAGCACTAGAGGATGGAACTTAAATGTCCTGCAGTACCCATCAAGGTGAGTTGACTGCCAAAATGGGAACTATTAATTTAGGCCAATTGTAGCCTAGCAGATGGACAAATACACCTGTGGTCAAGAAATGCCTTTAGATCCAGGAAGAGCAACTTTACAGCACTTCTTATAGCCAGTTCTCCCAACATCCCTGTGCAGGAGGTAGATAAGTAGCACCCTCACTTTACAGATGGAGGGAATCAAGTCAGAGAGGTGATGTGGCTACCCAAGGCCACACAGTGAGTCAGGTGGCAGTCTGGATTAGAATTTGAGTTCCTGAAACCCAGTCACATCTATGTGTCTCTACACCATGTTGACTATCTGTCGAGATAGATCTCTGGTTTTCAGGAGATTGTAGTTGTCTACAGTTCTTAGCCAAGCGTCTCTGAAAGTAGACTTCTAAAATGTGTTCATAAAAAAACAACCACAACCAAACAAACTGCACAACACAGAGAAAAAAACTCACTGAGGTGCAAAGTTGGAGGGGAACCTAAATTATGCTAGTTCCTAGAGTTTTCTGGAAGCCTAGAATGGTGCAAAATTTTGTGGGTTTCTACAATATGTAAATATTCCCATTTAGCCTACTGTGTGTGAGCTGTCTGCATAGCCTGACTAAACAAAATGGTTGCTTTTTATGTCCTATGTATGAAATGGCCCCTCTTGCTTTGTCAAGAGTTGGTTATGCACATCTGCTAACAACTTGCATTTAGGCCTTGTCCTCACTGTTCATCAAAGCATGGACATTAAAATCTTAAGGAAGACAAGGCAGTTCATAGCTTGAACATGAGTTAGGTCAAGGTAAACGCTGGGCTTCCTATTACTCTCCACCTCAGCCTGCTAATGTGTGAAAACTACAAACTGCCTTGTCCTTGCTAGTATTCTATCTCACGTTAGTTAACATGTGTTGGCCAACACAAAGTAAGTACACACTTCCTAGTGAAAATGCACACTAATTACAGAGCATTTGAGGGTGCTTGTGTTAAAAGTTGATTACATACAACAATCTGCTAGAACTTGGTGAGTATTTCCCAAAGGATGGGGCACATGCCCCTCAAGGATGTGAAGCAGTACCTCAGTGGGGAGGCAAGGACAGACCTCTCACTTGTTCTCCAGATTCTCAGTTTGCAATTAAAAAAAAAATCGCTTTTAAAGAAAACCTTCAAAACATGAGGCTAAGGTAGAGGTGAGTTTGTAGAGAAGCTGAAACAATAGCTCTGAGGTGTGAGCTGCTCCATTCATTTCAATAGGTGCTAGCTCAGATACTAATAATAGTTATCAGAGTTGAGATTTTAAAATATTTCAAAGCATGTAAGAAAGTAGAGGGAAGTATATTATGAAGATCCACACAAGCATTTCCTAAAGTGTGTATGTGTTGAGGGGAAGGATGAAAGATTAACTAGAGAAGGGTGGGATGTTGCAGTTACATGTATTAAGATGCGTGGGTCTTTAACATGTGGTGAGGTTACAGAGGGAGGTGTGACTGCCATTTCTGTAAAGAAGGGCTCCGCTTTCAAATGTCTGGGAAACACTGTTTAATGTGTATTCTCCCTGGATTTATTGTATTTGAAGGGGCAATAGCAGTGAGTTATCTGCTTTTCCTTTTTGAAAATCAATCAATCTGATTATTCTTTAGAACACCTACATATGGGTGCTGGCAGGCCCAACGTGTTATATCTTAAATTTTCAAAGGGGCCTCATCAGTCAAGGGGAGTGGCATGACTTAAACCCTCCTAATTACTCTGAAAATGTAAGGAATAGTTTTCTGCCCTTTCCATTGTGAAATGGCTTATCTTTCCTCTCCCCTTTGCTTGTAGCATCCATCTCTGCATTACGCTGTTGCACACAAAACCTGGCATTGCAGAACAATTCTTGGAGGATGTCAGAGACTGTGTCTTAGAGATCATGAAGGACCCTAAAGCCAAGACCACCGGCATGGTAAGGAGACCCTGTACAATAAGAGTGAAGTTGTATTGAAATGATTAAATCTCTAAATTCACACATCCCTGTTGAGATAGAGTTTTCCTGCATAATAACTTATTTATTTTTTAACCATAGGGTGCCATCTATGGAATGGCGCAGTCCATCCCAGACAGGAACATGGTATCAGAGATTTCTCATGCATACTTGGACTGCCTCTATAGCACAGACATCCCTTCCAGTGACAAACACATGAACGGTTCTCCTGGACACTCCTGAATGTAGTAACTGGTACTTTGCCAGCCAGCTCTGAGGTGGTATTCTGAATTCCTGGAGGAAGGAGATCATACTAAGCTACTGTCTTTGATCCTGCAAATGCAGGCGGCAGCTTTATCTACAGAACTTTCCTCCCCTTTCTCTTTGTCTCATTCCTCTTTCTGAAATCAACTTTTGAGTAATTTCAGCTGTCTTTGTCACTTCTCAATAGTTGGTTTAGTTTTAATTTTTCTATTGTATCACCGTAGTTAGCTACCAAGACTAGTCCTAAAAGTCTTGGGTGGAATGGCATTGTTATGGCAATTGAATGTCCATTCCACAACCCCCTAACTCCTCAGGTATTCTGTCTTTGTTTATTCTGTACTATTTTTTTTTTCCTGGAAGAAAAGCTGTGGATCTTTTATTTAGTGAATGCCCCACTAGGATTTGGGTTCTCTGTAATTGTCTGAAACATAGACATTGAGGCAACCTCCCCAGAAGTTGGAGGTAGAAAGTGAATTGAACACAAGTATTCAGTGACTCCTCCAACGATACTGCTAACTACTGTAGGAAACCGTGTTTAACAAATTGTGTGATGGGGGGGATTATATCTTGCTAACTCTGAACATGATAGTCTTTCCTTTATTGATTCACCAATCCAGTCTTTGAATTCTCTACATATGGAGATCCAGTTAGATACAGTTGTCAATTTATAGATAGTAATTTCTTTGGATGACTTTCTTAATGTAAGCAACTCTTCCTGAGCTTTGTATAAATTGCAATAGAAGTAGAAAATTAATTTTAAACCAAACGGGTAGGATAGGGGAAAGAGTCTGAAGGTACTTGGCAAGAACCACTCTTTATGCAGTATCATTGCTTTCCTGCCTCTTGTTCTAGAACTTTTACATTACCACCCATAATGCTGTTGTATCTTGCACAACTCTGGAGGAGAGCAAAATGATTATTTTATTGTATGTAACTTGAAGGTTTTGCACTATCCTAAAATGCTGCAGTGAAGTCAGTTGAGCCTTGCTCTGTGTAATGGCTTGGGATTTGTGCAAACATATGGCACCAAAGTTAACTTTTTTTACACAGTCGTTTAATATGAAGAGATGACTTTTGTAAAAGAAAGTAGTGGTTTCTGTCTGCTCTTTGCACTGACTCTTTTAAGGCACATTTTCAAAGGGCATTCACCAGTGTGCCTTGACACTGCTCCAGCTTTTCCTGAGACGTCAGGAAGAGTATGATGGATCAGCTGCTGACTGTGATGTGGCCATGGTCATCTCCTTATGGTACTATGTTGAAAATAATCCATAGCAAATTGGACTCAGGTACAGTACACTCCACCCTCAATGTAATAGTCTTATTGAGCCAAGTGTTTTCAGTGTTATAAAGGTGTTGATATAGTGCTGAGCGTGAGGTGTTATGGTGGGATCTAATTAATATTGAAAATATGAAGGTCTTGGTTCTGAGGAGGGGGGTCTCTATCAAGAATTAGCTTACTTTGTCCTTTATGCAGACTGCATTGAGTAGACTTGTAAAATGGTTGCAGCCCCCTAAACAAACTAGAAAAGCTTTTGATGCTAATCATTGGTGTAGTTAGCCCTGTAGAGCCTTATAATTAGGGTGGAGTGCGTTTTCCAATACTCGTTCTTTTGATCCATTTCTGCAAACTACTAGACACTTCAAATGCAAACAGCTCTCACAAGAGGTGGTTGCATTATGCAATGCTTCCTGGAGGGGGGGGGGAATGCTGTAAATCTTAAAGGAGGGCCCCCTTCACCTCCAGTACTGGATTTGCTTGCATCCAGACTGCTCCTGAGTGACTCAACATGTCTGAAACGCACACTTGCACAGTAGCTATGCAAAGTGAGAGTGAATTACGAGCCATTGCTAAAGCAAGCTTAGTGCTGGGTTCAAAGTCTGTGGAAGAGGATATTCTCTTTTTTAAAATATATCTACTATTCTGAACTCTGAGTCAATACAGCGTAGCCATCTTATAGATTTCAGTAAGATAAGGTGGGCACATGTCTACTTACTCAAAGAATTCTTTTCAGCCCTCTTCTTGAAACATTTAATTCAAATTGCCAGATACTCCATTTGTGTCTTGCTGACTTAGCCAACATGTATTGGACCTAATCATTCGCATCCTGCCATCTGAGGATCACTACATCTCTCACAGTATACTGTGCTTTGGAAAAGGATCTTCTATATAAATTCCTGGCTATTTTGATAGTTGACTTCCAACCCAGACCTAAAAAAAGGGAAAAACAGTTCTAAAAAACCCTCTCCAATTCTCCTTACCTTCTTCCCCAGGAATTACATGGGGCTAACAAATCAGTGTTTCAATTCACTTTTTTTTTTTTTTTTTTTTACATGTACTTGAAGAGGTATTTGTCTCTGTGTACTCCATTCTGGGCTTCATGTACTGTTGATGCTTGTGTCTCTTTGATTATGTTTTATGTACATTTGATCTATACTGTAAATGTAATCTGTTCTGCACACTGTATGTTACTAGTATGCAGTTTTTATTTGCCTTTGCCATTTTAATATAGAATCTGTATCTGCTTTATCATGCATACTGTTTTTAGAAAAATGGTGACATTAATACATTATTTACTGGGTTTTAAACTCTACAGGGTGGATTGTAATCTGAAACTTGATGGTACTTTTCTAGGGGCAGGAGGTTCTCAAAATATCAAATTCTATCTTCCTGTAAGAGTTTTTCAAACAAGGTATTTAAACACTGGCAATGTTTCAGGGTGGAAAGGAATTAATGTGCCTGTGAAGGGCTCACAAGGAAGGTAGCTGCTTGCAGATGTTTGACCTTTATTTGCCAAATGGAACACTATATCCTATGTAAAGTGTCAGGGTGCAGTGGATACTGCTGAGCCATTGATTCCATCTGCGCTTTCTTGATGCTTTCAAGAAGATTAAGATGCATATAATGAGACTATGACACACATTACATGTGCACCCATTGTTTTTAAGGGGCCTCCAGGGCAGGATTTGCTCTGATGGTGATATTCTGTAACATTCACTCTCGCTTATTACTGGTTAAAACTCTGTAGACTGAAATTATTGAAGAGATGGTAAAATGCTGTAGTGGAGAGTCCTTTTTGTATTAAAATGGTTCACTTAATTATCCAAGCCCACTGTATTTATTGAAGAAGGGTTTTCTAAACCACTAGCTGGAATCCTTGGTGATCCAGCCATGATTTTGCAGGGAGGTGGTGTCTTTTCAATGCTGGTACGTAGCCTAGGCCACTGCTCCTGGCTTGTGCGTTGGTGTGGTTTCCTGTTCATTAATGTGAATTACAGCTTTTCAACTGCTTTTCTTCCTGCTGCCCAGATAAGGGCATTGCCTCTGACTGCTCTTAACGTGTGGTGTTTAAGGGTATTAAAGGAAGGCTATATTAAGGAGCTGTGGATTTTCTATAGTGAATTCTGGCGTTGGACAAATATAAGGGTTAGACCTGAGTCAGCCACTTGTAGAGCTCCTCTTAGAATATTGGTCTTGTGGTTTTTGCCCTGACAAAATCAGATACCCATGTTATTGCATCCATGAGAGGTGACAGTACTACAGTGCCAAAATATCTTTTAGGGGAAGTCTCTGCTGGAATAAAAGACTCTCCCCCACTCACAGGGTCCCAGAGCTTGGACAGCAGCACCTGAACGCGATCATCTACACAGCAGTTTTACAGCCCTGCAGCCAGAGCCCCACCAGCCTGAGTCAGCTGAGCCGGGCCAGCCACGGGATTTAACTGCTGTGTAGACGTACCCTTAGAGTCAAACTGCTTTCATCATACTCTGGCTTAAAGGCAGAGTGCCTTTCTACTTAACACTGCACTATGCTCTTTTACATGTTCTCCTGTTTTTCAAAGTCCTACCATACCTACAGTACAATCTTGAATACTGACTCTTCAAACCCTGTGAGCCAAGGATACCTTTCCCTATTTAGAATTATTGGATATTTATTATTACTAGCTTTACCAGCTCCGTTTCATGGATGTCCCCTTCTGGACCCTGTTTTTTGACCACTTCTCTTTGAGGTAGAGACGTTTAAAAGCACATGCAACTGCTCCAGAAGTTAGTTATGCCTCAGGAAGGCTTCCCCATGCAATGACCTGGAGACATGTGGAGTGAATTACAGGAGGAATGGGAGGAGAGAGTAAATATGAATAACTTTGCTTAGTTTTTTCAACTTAGTTTGTTCAGTCAAAACTCTGCAGTGAATGCTCCCTTCAAACTGACAACTGGTATGTTATGAGAACTTTATTGTAAACACTTAGATATTTTCAGCTGACATTCCTGGCTCCCAGCTCTGTATTATGGCCAGTTGCAACACAGGTAATCCCACGTAACTGATATAATACTATTTGAACAAAGCTTACAAATGTAACCAAACTGCACATCACAGATACTGGTCTGCTAACAGAAGAGACCAGGGGACATAGGCTTCACTGTAGACAAAACAGTATAATTGTAAAGTAAGAAGCAAGCACACAACTGTCTGGGTAACAATAAACTCAAACTGCTTGCACTGACAGTTGTATAATATTACTCTCTTCCGCTAAAGGCCAGATATACCAAAAGTGCCAGAGGTCAAGCAATTTTACACTGGTAGTCACTGGACCAAAAAATAAGGCAGCTTTCATCCTGGTGACTGAAAAGTAGGAAATATGTTTACGCTAGGGCAGCTTATTCCCTCTGAAACTTTGAGCTGTGGTGGAAGAGGAGCCGAGCATAGCATTGTCTTCTGCCTGGATCAGGAACTGCATGGAACCAGCAAATGGTTCTAACTACAGTTTTAAGAATGAGAGAGGAGACGGTGGCTGTTCAGCCAATTCAGGCTTATGTACTCCCAGCCTCGTTCAAGACAGAGAAGCTGCAACTTGCTCTATGAAACTGGCCAAATTGATATCCCGCTCGGATAAGCCTGCACACTCGTGTGTGCTCAGGATAATGTGAACCTAAAACAAAACAAAAATACTTGCAGTTGATGGAAAGAGCAGCCATATTCTAAACTTAGACAACCATTTACAATGTTGATATATCTGAAGTAGTGTTAAGTACTTCCATTACTTTTCCCCCAGCAGTACCCATAAAATCTCTAATAGTGGGACAGCAGAAACAAGAGATGGGTGCAAACTTCATGGCACTCCAACTTTTGTGAGTTGGATCCACTACTAGAGCTTCATTGTGATGCTACAATACTATTAATGGGGATAGGCATGATTTATACAATTGTCTGACAGAGTGCAAAAATGTCTTGCCTCGCAACATGTAAACAACCTCCTCACTCTTAACAGAAGGAACTGCTAAGCGTTATCTATTTGTACTGCCATAGCACCTAAGGGCCTGAGTCATGGCCCAGCATCCCATCGTCCTAAGTGCCCTACAAACAGAAAATGTTATACTGTTTATCCGTTGTCAAACCTGAAGCACCTTCCATGTTATGAGATTTAATCGCCCACTGCCATCCTTTACCTTGCTGTAAACGTTGAACCATTCAGGGTGGTGGTCCAGTTTTTCTGCCTGCAAAGCGACTCTGGTCATGAACCCAAAGGCCTGCCCAGAAGGAACAAAAGACAAGTTAGTTGTAAGCCAACTGTAATGGTGGCTCACAATTATTTATGGTTGGCATGTCCTTGATGGAATTAACTTCCTTTCCTTTTTGGGAATCCAGGCAAACACAAAACTTGCCTAACACTACATTGTCTTTGCCTAAGATTTCCACAGACGTCCACCTCTCTGTGTGGGAAAAGTTCTACAAAAAACACTGACTGACTGGTTGAGTAGTTGGATGTCTTCAGTAATCGATGCTCTTACTCAGCCAGAAGCTTATGAACTGGTTGCAGGAGTTACTGGGTTAGATTCTATGGCCTGTGTTATCCAAGTATTCAGAACAGATGAGAATGGTCCCTTCTGATCTAAACATCTATGAACAGAGGAAAACAGTTTGTTTAAAATAAGCATTAACTTCCTGGGTGGGATCCCTAAACTGACATGCAGACCACTGGCAGTATGGACGTAGGTGTCAGTTTCTGTACCCGACTGAAGTCCTTGAAATGGAACTCTTTGAAGATGGCATCTCTCCCTTCCACCTCATTCCATCCTACAGCTTTCAGGTTTGGCAGCAGTTGCTCCCTCTCATCAGTGCTCAACCTGTGGGCTTTTCCTGCCTAGGAGAGAAATAAAAAGTAGAAGAATGGACCAAGAAGACACAAGCTGTTGACATTTGCTTGAGCAGAGGTAATGCTTCCTTTCTCTGAGTAAATAGAAAGTGGGTGCTCAAATCAGTGAGGCACAGATAAAGTATACATGCAGTGAGGCTTTCCTTACTTCTGTCATGAGCTGAAGCACCCACCTAGTAACTTAAGCCCCTTAGGCTATTTTACGGTTACCAATGCTTATTGGTCACAACCTGCAGCACTCCAGGGCTGTGCTTGCCTTCACCATGTACTACAAACTGGGCTAAAATGAGTGATGGCTGTATGATGTGAACCATCTCTGCTATGTACTGCTGAGAAGCTCCCAAACAAGTATACTTTAAACTTCAGCTAATACTAAAACTAAATTATTCAGAGGGATAGATATTTACGAGTTCTGTGTAACTGAAACATTTCCAGAAGGCAAGAAAAGGGCAATCCAGCATTCTCCACAAAAGGAGCTATCTGGACTACAGCTTTGGTACGGAATGCCCCTTTCAAAGTTAGGGGAGGGAATCCTCAAATTAACCAAGATTTATTTACTTTGAAAGCTGACTGCAATATGCCATCCTACCCAAACTGCAGTGTTTTCCTTCCAGGAGGGTATAGGAAAAGTTGCATGAATGGACAAACCATTTCATAGTAACAGATTTATTGCTCTGTTAATGTTTAAGCAACTGCTTTCCCCACTTTGCTGTCCCTGGATGTCTTTGGATCTTGGGAGGAACATTTTGCGATTGGTCAGATTAAACCAGTGCTTAAACTTTTCCATATTATGCGCCTACATTACAGCAGAAGTTTCAGAACACCTCTTCCATCTAACCACTAAATAAAGGGAGGCTATTTGTGACCCAAAATTGAGAGGGAGGAGTGATTATTTTGCATTGTCTTTCATTATTGTTGGCTAGAGCTGTTCCTGTTATAGTTTTTTAGAATAATACTGCCATTCTTCATGACTCAGTTTTACAACACATCACGCTTGGGTGGAGTAAGTCAGCCAAGATAAACTGGAGCATGATTCAGTTTAAGATGAGCATAACTGGATAAGTGGGAGTTGCCCAATAGCACCTATCCTGGGCCTATTGAAGAGGGCAGGAGCAATAGGTGAGCTGGTGTCAGAGCCTTATTTCAGCAACCCAAATCCTTGCAGATTAGATGACGCTCTGTTTTATAATGGGCCTTTTAAAAATCCTAGCTTCACTGGGGCTGAAGTTGATGTATTTTTGGAATTGCATACACACACACTTATGTGGAATCTTAAATGGTGAATAGACAGGATGCCTTGGAAGTCTCAAACTTTTGATAGCTGCTTAAAACGATGCATTTTGTGTGGTGCTACTTTGAGCGTGTTATTCAATCTAAACTCCCCTCTGTCATCTTAGTCTTTGGTCAGTTATACTAGTATTTATTTTCTGAAACATCTGGACAAAGAAATAGAACCATGGTTTTCTCTGATTCAGGTAGTCTGAGGATGCAGAGCCCAAAAGGCTGGTCACTGAGCAGATACTATTTCTCTAGTATTGTGGGTTTCTCTTTTTGGGTGTGTTTTGGGGGATTGTGGGGGTTGTGCTCCACAAGCCATTCTGTATGGAAACTCTGAATGCCCATCTTTAAGCACACTGGATTATAATTACACCTGTAGGCAAAGGCACACTATAATCCTCTGCTAGACAGGATTTATCATAAATGTACCCACTAACCAGTTATGATGAGGTACAGGTATGTGTGCCCTATAGTGACACCCAAACTTAAGTTAAAACCAGTGGATGGGCTCTGGATAAACTGTATCCGAGAGAATGCAAGATGAAACACTAGGTTAAATGTGATGCTACTGAATTTTTCTCTTGAGATACAGATCCATGTCAGGTATAATTTAAGGTGTGTGATTCATTCAAAGTGTATTTTGTGAAAGCATTCCTTGTACCTGTCTACCAATAAGCTAATTCTAAACATCCTCCCTGCTCACAGAAGTATTACTTTTTAATGGTATCCCTGTATTTCTGTTGCTCACTTCAGCCCTGTCCCCCATCAGGCTGCTTTGTTGTGTGATCTGAGGCAGAGATTTTTTTTTTTATTAAAGATGCAGTGTAAACACTGCTCAGCACAGTAAAACCTCAGCCAATGCCCTTTGTGTGATCTCTAGATAAGCTTATTCTAGGTATCTTAGCAACCAGGATAAAGCGGGGTGGAAGCTTACTTACCATAACGCCATCAGAACCAGACACTTTCTCCTGTGCGGCATAGACACTAGCTAGAAGGGAAAAGCTGTTAACACACCCCATATGCTGCATGTTTGTGAGTGAGGCGGGGGGAGAATCACTTAGGTTATTTCAACACTTTGAAATGTTTTCTGGCTGCCCGGTAACCTAGAGGTTAGGGCTCCAGGCTGCCATGCAAGAGTGCAAGTACGATTCCTCCAAATTGACTTGCAACAGCAGAGGAAGAACAGTCTGGCCAGTGTGTGGCTCTGATGGGGCTATTGCTTTCCTCTTGGTGTGCTATAAAATGGCTAGAGCCACCTGAATGCCTGAACAGGTTAATAGTCCAGCCACTCTGTCACGATGGAAGTGCGTCAGGCTTCTAGGCAAGCAGTACGGGGGGGAGGGACACTGATGAAAACAAGATAAGCTAGTGATGACTAAGCAGGGGACAGGTGTACTTTCCCCTTTATTATGGGAACATGACCCTTACGGTCTCCTCACCCATGCGTCCCCTCCCCCACTGTGCAACGGTCTCTTACAAAACAGCAGCTGTTGTAACAGAAACTGCATCACCATAAAATGCACTGTGGTGGCTGTAGGATGACAGGCCCTCAGTTCTGCAGGTACGTCCTAGCTGCCTATACTGCAATGAACCGTGGTCCTGTTCCAACATGATTGGCTGACTTTCCCATGGCCGTTCTCCCTCCACCTGTGACTCTGGCTCAAGCTGCTTTTGCACTGGAGCTTCACTTCCCTATTGAATTAAGAGTGTAATGAAGCCATGGGATTTTCTAAATCCCAGCTTCACAAGTGGGAGTACCCCAGACACAATTGCATGCCCGAGTAGCTCAAAACCAGCATGAGGGGCCATAGCAGGTTTGGGCAAAGAGGCAAAACAGTAAAGCCAGTCTCCCTCATCAAGGCTCGAACTTGCTATAGGATAGGGCATAGCCTTACGTCAGTCCCAGTAATCTTTAGCTTCTGAATCCTCTTGCTGCCTCCCGTCATGACAGGCACACAAACTTGCCCTCCTCCCAGTTACCAAAGCTGCCTGAGTTCTCTAAACCCAAATGCTCCTGTGCAGCCTCCTCTCCCCCTTGGACAGTATTAGAGAGAAGTGTCCTAGTTTTCTGTCCTGAAGTCTGGCCCCACAAGGCTGCTTCTTTGTCAGTACTGCCAGCTAATGCCTTCCACATGCTCTCACTGGTTAAAACATGTTTCCCATTACAGCTAATTTAATAAATCTTAAAATGTTTTGCTGGATTTTCCAGCAGCCATGTTGTTGTTTGTTCCTGTCCGAAACAGCAGACTTGCCACACAATGGTGCACAGAAACCAACTCGACTAGTCTTTGCAATTTCATCTGAACCATAAAAAAAAAAAAAATCGACATACACAAATCCAGCAATTTCCTTTTAGAGTTTGCTTGGTGCTTATGAAAGTGAGAAGCCGCTATTATTGGCTAGAGGTAGATATATTGCAAGCAGGGCTGCAAATGACCAATGTGACCAAAGCAGTGCATCTCAACCCTGACATGCAGCATCCTCTGCTATTGTTGTGCTCTGCCTATTCCCCTTAGCCCTGATCTGCAATTTCTGTTATTCTAAGCCTGGGATCCCATGGAGCTCTGTTAATAAGATACAAGTCCAACCTGCAGCATCCCTGCTTTAGCTGTACCAGAGCCCTGGCCCTATGCATAGAAAACCTTTTGCATTTTTTTCCAGATGCAAGAGTCAGTGGGACTATATAGTGAACCAAGCGGTGTTATAAATTTGTACCAATGTGGTTCACAAGATAGAGTGATTGCAGTGGATGTTGCATCTCTGATGGAGTGTTAATGGGGACTATTCATATTTGTAACTGCTTTGCAGAAAGGGAAGCCCAACAACACCCCCCGAGAGATTCCCATTGGTGAACACCCACTTAGGACTGGAGTAGCTGCCTATAGGTTTGCCTGGGTTAGTCATTACTAAAGACTAAAGCTTTGTTCTTTTCTCCCTCCTCTTGTACAATAGAGCAGCTGGCTTAAACCTTTCTGCCTTTCCAAATAGCATAGCTGTTACTTGCAAAGCAAAGTCTGGCCTTTGAAGCCGTGACTTACCATGGCTGTAGATTGCCTGTGGACTCAGTAACTGGTATTCAGATGCAGCAAATGCATGTGTGTATATATACAAAAGACCAGATGAGCAACAGGCAGAGGCACAGCTTGTGTCTGAGCTCTTCTTGCAGATGGTAAGGCGGAGGGGAGGGGGGAGAGAGGAGGCGTGGCAAGTGTTTTAAATCCACCCACTACAAACAGCTGTAACTGTTGCCCAGGTCCTAATGATTTACCAATAGTAGAATCAAAGGGCAGAGATTGCTTGTTTTCTGCCGCACTCTGTCATGGACACAGCAGGACCTATTGGCTGTCTATTGAAGTATGCTAAAATTGCTCTGTATTTGCATCTGTTTTATGCAGAAGCATCAACGGTCTGTGTCCACCTTTCCTTTCTCAGATGGAGACTAACCGTTTCTGTCATCCCAGGCGCCTTGCTGAAGCAAGAACAGGATAATGATTAAAATAGAAAGCTTACATGTACAGTTGCTGGTGGGGATACATTTGATTACATAAGAGGGTTGTTCGACTGATCACGAGATGGTGTGATAACATCTTATTTACCCTTCCCTCCTGGGATTGCACAATACAGTTTCTGAAAATTAACACACATGAAAACTTCAGGGGGGAGGGTTCAGATGGCAGTAGGGGCCAACCTACCCAACCTCTTTAAAAACATGTAAATAAGTTAAGGGAAGAGTCTGCAGGGTGAATAACACACATCCATAAGGCATTCACTTCTATCACCAATAGAGACTGAAATTATATGCACTCAACTTCATCCCACTAGTGATCTCAACAGATCCTTCATGGCAACCTCAAATGCTCTTGTTTTGGCAGATCTACACACAAGAGTCTCACAATCTGTTCGTTTGGCAAGTTATTCTAACTCAATGTTGCTGACGCCACAAAGGCTCTAATGAAATAAAAATAAAAATAACAGTCTTGGAGTGTTATGTACAGCTCTGTGTATACTTACTGCGCAGTTTTTCTAAAACAACATGCTGGGACAACTTAAAACACTTCCCTACCCTCCAAGTAAACTTGTGTGTGTGTGTGTGTGTGTGTGTTGGAAAAAGTAGAGCTTGAGTTAATCATTACATCACCCACTACTGAAATGCAGTCATTCCTGGTGTATAATGCTGCAAGTGTTTGACTGGATAAAGCAATGTTATATGATGATGTAGGCAGGAAATAAAGAATACAATATCCTATTAGATGGTAGTTTGAAACAAAATGGATTTGACCAAAGCTAAAATCTGGCTCTTGTGAAAAATGCAAAGGAACTTCTGACAAAGACGAGTTGGGGCATCTGTGGGTATGTCAGGGTTAGTGAGACTCAAGTATGCAGACTGAGTTTGTAAGCCTAGGGCTGGAGCATCTCCACCCATAGGTGACCAAAGGTTTACAGTTTCTGGACCTGGCCCCCAAACCTGGGCTCCAGCATCCCCATGCAGATCCAAGTCAAATTACCATATCCTAGGCTTCCTAGCATTCTCCCCTGCTGTGGTCGCAGTAGGCCTTGGCTCGTGGTACAGTGTAGGAAAACTTGACTCTCCATCCTGCATGTTACAGGAAATTGTTGCAAGCTGCCAACACATCGTGCCGAGCCCTCTTGAGTCTGCATGCTTGTGGCTACCAGAGCCAGCAACGTGGAGAAGTCACCACTTGAGGGCGTCTCTTGCTTGGGCTTTCCACTTCTGTTTCAGGAAATGGGCAGATCATCCATGAGATGCTGGTGGACATTCCAGTGGCCTTCTCTGATCTACCAAAGGTTCCTGACAGAGGATGAGGATAATACAGGCATGGAAGACTTGAACTGGCTGATGCTGTTTGTAACTCTTGGTATAACTGCTGATGCCCCAGATGTAGACTGGTGCTTCTGTAGCGGGGCCACACGCACAGACTGGTGGGATCACATCATCATGTGGACCTGGAGCGACCAGCAGTGGCTCCAAAACTTTTGCATGAGGAAAGCCACATTTCTGGACCTTTGTGACCAGCTTGCCCTGACTTTCCAGCATCAGGACACACATGAGGGCAGCCATATTGGTCCAGAAGTGGGTTTCTATCGTTGTCTAGAAATTGTCTACCCCGGACTGCTAAGAGCCTCTTGCTAACCAGTTTGGCATTGGAAAGTCAGCTGAGGGTAAGATGGTGGGGGAGGTTTCTCAGGCAATCAGGTGTGTGATTCCACCAAAGATGGTGGGCATAAACAACAGCCTTGAAGTAACTGCTGGTTTTGAGAGAATGGGGTTTCCAACTGCATCGGAGCATGAGTACATGAACCACAAATGACACTACTCCATTGTTATTCACAGGCTGATTTATGGATACCAATGTGGGCTGCACTGGAAATGTTCATGATGCTAGGGGCTTTCTGATGGTTTGTCTACATTCCTAGGCAGGGACACGTCCCACCATAGGACCTTGTCATAAACAGAGTTACTATCCCCATTGTTATCCTGAGGGACCCCATGTACCTCCTTTCATATTGGCTAATAAAACCATATCCTGATCTCAAGAGGTGCAATTACACTCACAGTAGGTTCAGAATGGTGCTGTTTATGCACTCATTTGGGTTGGTGTCATCAATGCCGTCTGTATTATTGTGGCTTGCTGTGCTCTTTACAATCTTTGTGAATCCAAAGGTGAGTCATTTGCCCCTGAAATGGAGCTATGACAGCAAAGGATTGCTGAACCAGTACGCTCAGCCAGAAAGTGCACCCCTCACAGCTGGGGCAGGATACACGTGGGCAACATAAATCAGGGATGCTCTGTGCTCCCACATTATGGAGTTGCATTGACCAATAGTAGAGGGAGAATACTATGTTTATGATTGTTACTGCAATGTTTATAGTAACTGAGGCCAGATCATGCAATAAAATGGGTGGGGAGAGTTGACTGCCATGCATTATACTTATAGATATGACTACTTATAAACATGTGTATGGAGGGGGGCTTATTACCATCCATTGTCATTGTGGATAACAATCCCTTATGCAGGGGGGAGGAGGACATGTGGCAAAACCTGTGGATTTACACTATTGATTTTAGATAAAAGTACTCAGAAATTGTTTGGCTATTTCGTCCCAGTTGTCCCTTACTGTATGTTTATTATTTGAAATACACATTGTGATGTGATGATGATAAACATCTTTAATAAAATAAGTCTTTATTTGTGAACATGGATATATTTAAAAAAAAAAACCCAACATTAAACCATGGCCACATAGGCCAGCTACCATTGCCACACCCAAACACCAGTAAGAAATCAACATCAAAACCATTAATAAAACAAAGTGCATAAATCAAACATTGAAGAGTGCCAACAAATCCATCCCCTAATGTTTGTGTGTCCCCCATTCTCCTTTCTCTTCCTTGCACGTTTATTATAAATAGTGCCACTCCACATGCGTGAGGGCCTGCACTGGGCTGGAGGACTGCATGGGGTATATTTGCCCTGTCCAGGTGCTAAGTCTCAGTTGCATAGGCCACCCAACCATGGAATTGTTCGGAGTATTCCTGGGCTGCAGCCCATGATACCATGGTTGGGAGTCAGGCCATGGTGTAGGTGCAGTAGGAGCCAGAACTCTGGCGGCCATAAGTGTAAGCAGCTTCTCAAACAGATCTTTCTGCTGCGCTTTATCTCCCTCTCTCAACTAATGTTCCTGCTCCAGAAACTGCACTACAAGCCTCCCCTCGTGCGCTGCACTTCCATCGTCTTGCTCTGCAGCCTGTTTCTGCCTTTCCATGGCCCACAAATCCTTCTCCCTCTCGTATTGCAGCTGCCTGTTGGCCCTGTCCAGAATGTCCCCCAGAAGTTAGGGTTACCATACAGCCAGATTTTCCCGGACATGTCTGGCTTTTTGGGACTCAAATCCCCGTCCGGGGGGAAATCCCAAAAAGCCAAACATGTCCAGGAAAATAGGGAGGTGCTGGGCCGGGGCCGGCACGGGGGCTGGACCAGGGGCTGGAGGTGCTGGGCCAGGGCTGCTCGGCCGGGAGCTGGCCCGGGGTGCGGGGCCGGAGGGAGCTGCTCGGTTGGGGGGGGCCCAGACTGGGCCGCACCTCCTCCCTCCGCTTACCTGCTTCAGGCTTCCTGCGAATCAAATGTTCGTGGGAAGCAGGGGAGTGGGTGGAGTTGGGGTGGGGGCATGGGCCCCTGTGGAGTGTCCTCTTTTTGGACACTCAAAATATGGTAACCCTACCAGAAGTTCATAATGGAAACACTTCTACTAGGACCGGTTCGTAACAGTTCTGAATCCGAGGGACCTGCTGGCGTGTGCTGATGCTGCTGAGGTCAAAAGGCCTAAATGCAGACATCAAACAAACAATGCATTAGTGTCTCAATTACTTCAAAACAGGTCTGTGCATCTGCAGGCAAAAGTGCCTTGGGGGAATCTCAAGGCCAAAAAAATGATACCATAAAACTGAGCTTCAGGGTACTCTGAGAGGAATGCTTCAGTTCCCAGCAGCTCTGTGGATGCACCTGAGCTAACCACAGTGAAAAGAATGCACAAAAATATTAAGTTTAAAATGTATCATTGCTTTGTTTTAAAATTGAAGACCAGCTTTGCTGAGGGGTAAATCTCTGGCAGGGGCAAACTTATTACCAAAGCTTTCTCCATATTTTCAGGCATTTCACATTCTGGAGGACGTGGCCATTCAGGAACCTTAGAATTGATATGGCATATTTTACTGCAGGTTTCCGCTGGCACACCATTCACATGTGCCACAGAGGTTTTCAAACTTATGGCCAGTGGAGTGAGCTGTTGCCCTATAGGGGTTTTTAGTCTTAGTCTGCAGCATGGGGCACAGGTGACTTGCAGGTTTAAACTAATGTAAATGGTAGATTCTCTGTAACTTCAAGTCTTTAAATCATGATTTGAGGACTTTTGTAAGTCAGCCAGAGGTTGTGGGTCTATTACAGGAGTGGGTGGGTGAGGTTCTGTGGCCTGCAGTGTGCAGGAGGTCAGACTAGATGATGACGATGGTCCCTTCTGGCCTTAAAGTCTGAGTCTATGAGATGGGCTTGGAAAATACACCCTTACCTGATCTGCAGTTCCTTCTATGGGGAAAGTTTGTGGCTGCCAGCAGCTAGAAGTGGGGCAGAATTCATGGGGAAATCAATGGGATGCTGAGTTAGTGTCTGCATGGATTACTGTCTTCCTACATCTCCTGCCACAGACTGCTCTGACTGCATCTACGTAAGGGGTGGGTAAATGTTTTGGCCTGAGGGCCACAGCTGGGTATGGAAATTGTTTGGTGGGCCAAGAATGCTCACGAAATTGGGGTTGGGGTGGGGCCAGAAATGAGAAATTTAGGGTGCAGGAGGGGGCTCCGGGCTGGGGTAGGAGGTTGGGGTGCTGGAGGGGTGAGGAGGGCTCTGACTGGAGATGTGGGCTCTGGGGTGGGGCTAGGGATGAGGGGCTTGGGATGTAGGAGGGGGCTCTCAGCTGGGATCAAGGGATTTGGAGGATAGGAGGGGGAGCAGAGCTGGGGCAGGGAGTTGGGGCAGGGGCTGGTCTCGGGTTGCAGCCTCTGGGCAGTGCTTACCTCAAGCAGCTCCTGGAAGCAGCGGCATATCCCCCCTCCGGCTTCTACATGGAGGTGTGGCCAGGAGGCTCTGCTTGCTGCCCTATTCGCAGGCGCCACCCCCACAGCTCCAATTGGCTGTGGTTCCTGGCCACTGGGTACTGCGCGGGTGGCACTTGGGATGGGGGCAGCGTGTGGAGCCCTCTGGCTGCCCCATGCGTAGGAGCCAGAGGGGAGGAAATGCCACCTCCTCCAGGAGCCGCACAGAGTGGATCCTGCTCCCGCTACCCAGCTGGAGTGTGGGAGCAGGGCAAGCCCCAGACCCCGTTCCCCAACGGGAGCTCGAGGGCTGGATTAAATCGGCTGGTGGGCCGTAGTTTGCCTACCCTGGTCTACATACAAACACTCACGATAATACAGACTGTCAAGGAACACAGTTATTCCCCCGCTGCTCTCAGCACATTTCTGGACTACGTACAACTCCTCAGCCATTCTTCAGACACTGATTTAGTCACGCTGGACTACATTTAACCTTCTTCCTTCTCACCTCTTCCACCTGCCTCCCTCTCCTGCACAATTTACTGTTTACAGGAGGCTCATTAATTTGTGGTGTGGCTTCTTCTCAAATTGTGGACACCAGAACTGGACACTCCTTAGAAGCGGGAGGGGCCATGATCACCTGAACTGGGGCCCTGCCCTCCCACTCCACCCCTTCCTCCCAAGGACCCGCCTCTGTTCTGCCTCTTTCCCTGAGCCTACTCTGCCCCTACCCCCGCCCCCCCAGGTCCTGCCCCCACCATGCCTCTTTCCCTGAGGCCCCACCCACTCCTCTCTGCCCCCTCCCTCCTGTCACTTGCCATTAAGGCAGGTAAAACAGGATGGAACCATGGCCCCCAGCCCCCCTTCCTGTTCCAGCACCCTAGCTGGACACAGTACTCCAGTAGTGGTCACACCAGTGACAAATATAGAGCTAAAATAACCTTCCTACTCAATGTTCCCCTGCTTATACATCCAGGAATTACATTAGCTCTTTTGGCCACAGCATCGTGTTGGGATGTTAGGTTGATAAGACCTATTTGCCATAAATCCATGCTGAATGGGATTAATTATATTACCCTTCTTATTGAGTCTGTGATGGGGTGCATGTCCACACTGACACTGAAAGGGTTAAATGAAGCTGGAGCACTCAGGTAGGGCACCTGGTGGCAACTACAGGGCATGTCAGGCTCAACTAAGAATGAGACCCAGCTGGGTAACTCTGCCTTGAAGCCCTTCCCTTATCTTAAAGAAGCAGGAAGTTCAGGGGAGAGTAGGGTTAGGGATGCTCTCCCAAGGGGGGAACTCTGGTAAAAGTTTAGGAAACAAACTAAGAAGTCATAGGGGTAGAGTAAGCTCCTGGGGGTGAACCTTGATTAAAAAGTCAGGAACTGGGTTCTCCAGGAAGAAAGTCCTGGGCAATGGTGCTTGCTGCAAGAGCCCACAAAGGGTCTGGGGAAAAGGGCCTAGAGACAAGGCTAGGTAGGAAGTAGTCCAGCAAAGCAGCAAGGAGTCTGAGGAAACAGACCTTAGCTACTCGTCCCTGGACTGGGAACCTGAGTACAGGGAGGGCTTGGCTTTCCCTAATGGCCACTGAGGAGGGTGGTGTGAAACACCTTGTTACAAGGGGTCAGGACTACTGAAAGCTCAGAGACAAGGGGTGTAATGATGACTGGGCCCAGAGCTGAGGGCTGAAGACCTGGTGAAAAGATCACTGGACTATAATTCAGGGGACTCTGTCACCTCAGAAGAGGTGGGAGTGAATGTGACCTGGATGGAGGACTGCATCATGAGAAGAAGCAGAGCACTGCAAGGCTGGAAGGGCTGCTCTCAGTGGGTGTTGGAGGACAGCCGGCTACATCATGCCCAATTATGAGGTGAGTTACACTCCTACAGAGTCCTATAGCAGCTGTAGTATCATTTTGCCTGGTTTTTATGTCAGGTTGACAAGTCTATAATTACCTGGGCCATGCTATCTTACCCTTTTAAAATATTGGTACAACATTAGCTTTTGTCCAGTTCTCTGGAACTTCCCTAGCATTGCAAGACTTACTGAAAATCTGGACTAGTTGTCCAGAGAGCTCCTTGGTCAGTTTTTTTTAAAAACTTTTGACAGCAAGTTATCTGCACCTGCTGTTTAATATCTCCCTGAGTTACTGTTGGAATGGAAAGTATTTCATCACGTGATAGGAATACATTTGCCTTTTTCCCAAATACAGAACAGAAATATTTATTGAACATGTCTGCCTCTTCTGCATTATTACTGACAATTCTGTCTAGTATCTACCAATACCTTCATGGCTGGAAATCCAAAGGAAAGGTTGATGCACAATGCCTCCCGGAGCTCCCCCTGGCATCCAACAGGCCTGCCCCTGTCTGGCATAACATAGTCCCAAGTGCTGATGAAAATAACAATTTTCACTAGTTCAAACCGTAAGTAATATACAATTGATGCTGCTGTTGCTATAGGGATAGAACTTCTGCCAGTTTCCCACAGGATCCCCTCCTCTGATGTTGTAACATGGTCCATACTCACTGATGTTGACATCTGCCAGACCTGAAAGGGTGAATGAGTTATTGTGAACATCAGTATCCCTGAATATTTCACACTGCATTCCAATGAAGCTCCGAACAGGGGAAGGACTTTACATTATACTAGTTTAGCTTAGCTCCCCATTGTGAAAGCTCCCAAGGTGAGGTGACATGCACTTTCTACTGGGGATGAACTGTAAATTGTATTTGAAATCAAATACTTTAATTAAAATGGACATGCCTGGCTCACCTCTCTTCCTGGTGAATGACATTTGTGACTCCTGCAGGAAAAAGGTCCCGATATTTAAGATTATCAGTTACCCACTTTTCATCTGTAATCCTGGTTTAAGAATCACATGGAGTATTTTGCTGTTCAAATTTGAATAAACTGTTCTCCTTGTTTGAACAGTATCATTCTTTTCCTAGTAGATGGTGTTTGTTTACCAAAACCCCCTTCAAATTCCCTCCATTTTGTGAGGTGGAATAATAATAACTTTGCTTCAATCACCGGCCTTGAGCTAGCTGAGGCAGTGAGGGCAGTGGGGCTATTCTCTGCACAGAGGGGGAATGCGTTTCTGGGTGGGAGGAAAGGGTTGATTTTTAGGACTCTATTCTGCTTTTGGTTTGTCCATTTGAGGGACTGCAGCTCACATGTTGAGGGGAGAAGAGAGCTTTTAGTCAGGGGGATAAACAACCTCTAGAGTCTCAAGAACTGTATGTGTGCGCACATGCATTTTCAAAAGTTATTGCTACATTAGGACCTTTCAAATAATCAATGTCCATAGAATGGAATTAAGGCCATCGGAGTTAAGGCACAGCATGGGCAGCAAAGATACAAGCTTCCCCTAATATACCTCAATACCAACTTGGAGGGGCTACTGTTAGAGGTGTGGGTAGCTTAGTCTCCAGGTGCATTTACCTTTGACCCCTCTGCTTGTATTTGTAACTGGGATATAATAGGTTTAATTGGAGGACTTCTTTAGCTTTGGGGATTTATGGGAGTTGTGACAACTTTACATTGACCAAGGGGCCAGATAAACAGAGATGAATTGTTAATTTTCCCTGTGAGGCACTCTTTTGTCAAGTCACTTCACCAAAGTCATTGAGGACTCAGGATTCAGGTCAGAGCAATGAATAAAACAGCTTGGAGACCCATACAAACGGGGACTTCTCTAGTCAACTCACACAATGTGAGTGTTAATTTCAGACAGGGGGGCTTGGCAGTGCAGGGGGTCACAGAATCAATTTGTCTTTCCCCTGGGCAAAACTAGATTTAATATATTGTGTTAAAGGGGAATACAGCTGCAAGTGCATAGAGGATGTTAACACCAAGGGTGGAGAGGAATTGATTAGGGCTGTAAAAGGGATATAATAAAGAGTAAGAAGATGAAATGAAGCCAAGGAATCTAGACTGAACATTGGTGGGGGTGGAGGGGAGGGTGAAGAAGGGGAACTGCTTTTCAATGGTGGAGTAGTTTTCCGAAGGAAGTGGAGAAAGCACGATTTCAGCACACCTGAGACTATACGTAAAGGGCCATTCCTACCCAGGCAGGGCACGGATAACATGTTTCAATGGGTCTTTTCTAGAACACCCACATTTCCAAGACTTGGCATGAGAATGAATTTGGTGCCCTCCATTCAGTCTTTGCTGCCCACAAAATGCCACTCTCAGTTTGGTATACTTTCCGTTTTGTACAAAAGATATTTGTAAAATCAGGGTGTATTATCCCCATCTTCCCCCTTTTTGGGCTCCATTGATCAACATACGAATGTGGGTGGAGGTGGTGTTGGCTACTGTTAGGGGTTTCCCAAAGGTAAAGTGAGTTGTGTAGGAATGCCTGTTGGTGAGATCAACAAGTCTGCCTTCCTCTCCCACCTCCTCTAGATAACCCTGGCTCATAGACTAGCCGGGGTGTTGCTGTCTTAGACTCGAAAATTTAGTTTTGAAATCTTATGAGGATGAGCCAAGCCAGAGTAAACGTCCACTAGGTCATATAGTTCATCTTTGTTCCCTGGACTGAAGAAAAAATGTCATTTGATTCATTTAAAACTGGACAAGACTTCTGCTTCCCTTGGGAGACCACAACGCAATCTAATAGATCCCACTGTTAGGAAGACTTTTCTCATATTCAGCCTTTGCTTCATGTCAGGCCTCTTCTGTGGAGATCATAGAAACAGAGTTTGTGAAGGTAACACTTGTTTGAGTGCTGGGATTTAGTATGTTTCCTCACTCCATCTGTAAAGGTAAATAGGAGTAGCAAAATAGAAGTCTAAGAAATGTAGCTCGCTTTCTTATGAAAAAAGTTTTTTCATTTAGGTGTTGTAATGCCCTCTTCTTGTCACCAGGGGTCAGAAAAATGCTAAGAAGTTGGAGAACTCCCTGAAATTGTGTTGTGTATGTGTGCAGAGAGAGGCAGTTTTAAGAAACAGAGTACAGCTTTAATGTTAAAAGTGACAGCTAACTCTATCAGTCCAGTTAAGAATTTAAAGAGTAGTTATGCTCAGAAAACTAACGCTGTGACAACAGCCCCTTGTTACTGTCCAGATCTGCTCCCAAAGTGTCTTCTGAGTCATCTCTTTTGGTGGCTGATAGATTAAAAGGATTTGTTTTTTTTACTACAATCAGTACTGTGGAGACTATAGAGCTGTAGTAGTTAAAAAAAAAAAAAAAAAAATCAGTTCTAGTCTGCCTGGCCATATTATCTTCCTGTATATTCTACTTTCCAAACCTTTATTGCTTGAGACTGATGTAGGATGTAGAAAGAATCCAACTTGAGTTCTTCCAAACATCAGGCTGACCTTGAGGTGCCTGCTGTTAGTAAAAATGACAGCTTGGGATCCCATGTTTATTTCCCTGTCCTCAACTATGTCCAGATCCAAAGCTGATTCTCTGGTTTGCTGAGATTGTGGCAAAGCAGGAAGGGGTGGCATGAAGGAGGAGCTGGTTATGGTTCTCAGATTCTCTGTCCAGTAGGTAAGAGCAGCCCGAGAGCTGCTCTGAATTGTTCCAGTTGGCAATAGTTCCCAATGGAATGCTGAGTAGCTGAATATAACTCCATTTCTACCCTGTCCTGGTGAGTTTATGTTGCCTTTTACAAACTCAGTTAGTATGTAGACCACACTGCCTCCATTGTTCATCCAAAGCAGGGTAAAAGTAAATTGGAAGATACATATGGTAACATTAAGAATCCAAACTATCAGTATGGCTTTCCTGTAAGGGGTTGTAAAGTAAATAGCGTCCAATATCAGATTATGGGGACAAAAAGGCCCTTCTACAGGTCTGACAAGATAGGAGGAATTAGAAACTCTACCCTGGCATCGGCAACAGAGGAGTCGTAGTATTGATTCTCTGGATGGACTGGGAAATGTGCTTACCCTCTACAGCACAGTGGTGCTGTGCTAGTTTCCACTGATTTAAGATACTGTGGTAACAGGAGGGGAGGGGGTATCTGAGTGCCTCACAATTTTTAATGCATTTCTTGTCAACATCCCTGTGAGGCAGGGAAATACTATTCTCTCCATTTTACAGATGGGAAACGGAAGCACAGAGGGGGATTAAGAGCCTTGTCCAAGACCAGACAGGAAGGCTGTGACAAGTTCCAACCCAGGGAATTAAACCCTGTTCTCCCAAATCCTACGAAGAACCCCACGGAGAGGCAGGTCAGTCGGCCTTGGACCATGTAAGGTGCCCCTTAACCCCCCCCCCCACCTCGAGGCTGGGAGGTAAAACTCTGATAAACTTTGGAACTCTGGGGCTGCACTGACCAGGGACAGAGACTTTTGGGGTGTTGGACTTTTTGAACTTTGGGTTATTTCTTTTGGGTTGGTGGACTTAAGACCCTGAGGGGAAAATGACACTGCTAAACTTGCTTGGGGGTGGGTCTTTTGCTCATGGTTTGTGTTATGAATCCTCTTTGTGGTGTTTCCCCAACATAATGCCGCATTGCTTCCCTTCTTTATTAAAAGGATTTTGCCACACTCAGACTCAGTGCTTGCGAGAGGGGAAGTATTGCCTCTTAGAGGCGCCAGGGGGTGGTATGTAATTGTCCCAGGTCACTGGGTGGGGGCTCAAGCCAGTTTTGCATTGTGTTATTAAACAGAGCCCCTAGATACTGAACCCTTGATGCTACCAACTCAGATGGGCAGAAGGGTTATACCAAGTTAAACTATTCAGAAGGGTGGTGGTTGCTGAGAGTGCTACATACTTAGAGCAGAGTGGAAGATATTTGGTGGTAAGAATTCTCGGGAGTTAGCTAGGTGGCACTAGAGCCTCCCATATTGTTGTTTCTATACTAATATGACTTTGGGAGTATAATCTTTCTAACTGGTTTGAAGGTCCTGCTGTAAAGAAATAGTTTTTGCTGTATGTTACTGCAACTTTCTCCATATACAATGCAAACAGTGTCTCCCAGTCACAAAGAGGTGATTTCCCTGGGTGGTTCACTTAGGGCTGAAGGAAGTGAAATTCCAAGGCCCCTTTGAAACAGAAACTGCCCAAAGGATATAGGGATAAACAACATCTTTGGGAAGAGAATTTTCCTAACTGCTAAGTAGTTTTCTGTGGCTATCCACCCTGGCAGGCCCTCAGGTTGAGGAATCTAGGGTTACCATATTTCAGCAAGCAAAAAAGAGGACGGGAGGAGCCCCGCCCTAGCCCCGCCCCTCCCACTTCCCGCCCCCCTCAGAACTCCCAACCCTCTCCCCATTCCTTGTCCCCTGACTGACCCCTCCTGGGACCCCTGCCCCTAACTATCTCCCAGGACTCCACCCCC
>NC_048304.1:85179971-85248596 GCF_013100865.1 Trachemys scripta elegans | reverse complement strand
AACGACGTATCCACCCCCCCCCAGAAAGCCCCCCCCCGAACTCCCAACCCCCTCCCCATCTCTTGACTGCCCCCTCCAAAACCTCCCTGCCCCTTCTCCGACTCCCTGGCCCCCTTGTTGTTGGCCTTTCTTCACCTAATGTCTCGGTGAACTTGCTCAGGAACTGCCTGAGCCGCTGGGCAGCAGCGGGGGAGGAGCTCCAGACTGCCGGAGGTGAATGCAGGAAGGGAGGGAGGGAGGGAGCGAGCTCTGCTGCAGGGGGAGGAGGGACTCTCTCTCGCTGTTGGAGCCCCATGTAAGTGGCACCAGCCGGCTGCCCTGTTAGCCGCGCGTGCTCTGCATAGAAGGGGGGGGGGGGGGAAGTCTGGACATTAACAAATTCCCCCCGGATGCTATTTTTAGTTCAAAAAGCCGGACATGTCCGGGGGAATCCGGACGAATGGTAACCCTAAGGAATCAGATTATGTACCTAGTGCAGAGGGTGCAGTGTGGGCTAACCAGGTTATTGGACAGCTTTGAAAGTAATGGATTGAGGAGTTAGTGCCTAAAAGGGGAGAAAGTCGGTGCCAAATTTCTTCCATTCGTTCTTTGCTGCCTGACTGACACCAGAGGAATGGAATCACATCCTTACTAGTTTGCTAAGCCCCCCAAAACCCATCAGCAAATGAGAAATATGGTTTACTATCATCTTGGGAACTCTGTCATACACAGTATGTCTACAGTACAAAATTATGTTGACCTAAGTTAATGTGAGCAATGTAGTGTCTATACTGACACTGTGTCGACCTAGCTACATCAACACTGACTCTCTGCCTCTTGTGGAGGTGGAATTACTACATTGGTGTAGTGGGTGAGTTACATCAGCAGGAGCGACATTTTAGTGTAGATGCTTAGAGTTAGGTTGACATAAGGAAGCTTATGTTGACCTAATTCTAATCTGCCACAGACTGCCAACCTCCCTAGAGAGGCACAAGACATAGTCCTGACAATAAAGGCAAAAATACCCACCCTAATTCAACTTACTCCTCTCCACGTAAGTGTCAGCAGTGGTCAAAGGAAGGCATGCCTTGGAAGTGGGCTTAATGGAGCTCTTGGGAAGGGCAGGGGCAATAATATCAGATGCTGGTGGGGAAAGGAAGGATCACCGAGCTAAAGGAGAGGGGCCTGATACAGAGAGATTATACACCCTTAGAACAGCTACTGGCACAGATCTAGGAAAGCAGCGAGTCCAGGATTGAGATGCTGGTATACTAGCTGTTCCAGCTTAACTGGGAGGTTCCTAGTATCTGAAATAGTAATGGCATTTCTGAGCAAGCGCTTCACATTTTAGCAGGGTTAATGACTCTTGTCAGGGTCATCATTCAATAAACAGTGTGGAAGCTCCCACTCCTGTCTGGAGTATCTGTCTTCAGTAAGCAGCTGTTGATCGATAATCTACAATAGCTCAGTAGAAAAAGTAAATGAAATAGATATTGATGAAATGTCTGTCCTTACCCATCTATCTATGTCCGTACAACCATGTGTCTTACAACATTTCAACCTTTGCTTTCAACATGTGATCAAGCTGGCAAAGTTGATTTCAGTTTAGAATGATTACAATTGTCAGTTTAAGTAATTAATTTGTGGGTCATTAGCTCCTTTGAGATAGGTCCTCAGTTTTGCCACTGAATTTGCCCTCCGTGTGCCCCAAAGCTCAAATTTGACCTAGGATTCCCCATGTTCTATATGCAGTAGCTCCATTAGTGCCAAGCTGGAACTAACTTTTTCAAAGTTTTTTCTTGGCATACACAATGTAGCATAAAACTAGCATGGATCCTTCAAAGTGCCTTGACTTGGATAAAGAGATGCTATTGAATTTCACATCCCTTTTGATCTTGTAAACAAATATCAGATTGGGGGGAAAAATGCAATAAGTTTATGAAAATGTTTCATGAACTTTTTCAAGGTGCAGATTAACTAAGTTCAGCAGATTCCAAGTTGTAGGATCTGGATAAATGGATGGCAAATGGGATCCCAGAGAGATACAGCGAGTGTTATCCCCACAGTGCCAGAACATATATAATGAAATCTGGGATCAAAATGGTTTCTCCCTGACCCTTGATCTGGGGGACTAGTGCTTAATAAAACTGACTGCTCTGCCAAAAATTGTTTCTTGACCTCCAAAGTGTAGGTGACACTTATTCTCATTTTAGGAATTAAAATTGATTGTAATAAATTATTAAAAACTTTGAAAAGCTTTCGTTAGTGCCATAAGGGTTGGATACATTAATGGGCCACATTTTACATGCAACTTGTTGAAAACAAAGGATTCATACCAAAGATGAATTTGGCACAGTGTTTGTATTGCCTCTGTGGTACTCTCTCCTAGTGAAATCTGAGAGGCTGCATGAGTTCTGTTCTGGTACAGCAACCCAATTAAATTAAGAGTTGGAAATCAGTAGTGTAGTTGAAAGTAAACACCGGTGAACTCTGTTTAAACTCCATATTCTCCAAATGAGAAGTGGATAGTTTGTCCGATAGCTCACAAGCTACCATCACTAGAAATAAATGCAGTGTACCAGTGGAATGCTGAGGCTATATCAGTTGTAAGGAGGTTTGCATGTCTCTCCCCTTCTGACAGGGTGGGAGGCCACACCCTCTCACTGATTCTCAAGCGAGGCGCAGCTCACAGCTAGTGAGTCCACCTGGTGATTAGTCCAATTAGCAGTTAGTCCTTCTGCCCACTCCCTCAATCAGGGCAGTGAGCACTTAGCAGGCCTGGCCAACAATCACCCCAGGTCTTAATTAGCCTTTCCACCCCTCAATCAGGGCACTGAAGGACTGTCTGGATATGTGGACTCCCTACTCAGACCCTACGCCACCAGCACTCCCAGCTATTTCCGTGACACCACTGATTTCCTGAGAAACTACAATGCATTGGTGACCTCCCAGAAAACACCATCCTAGCCACCACGGATGTAGAGGCTCTCTACACAAACATCTCACATACAGATGGAATACAAGCTGTCAGGAACAGTATCCCCAACGACAACACAGCACAACTTGTTGCTGAGCTCTGTGACTTTATCCTCACGCACAATTATTTCAAATTTGGTGACAATATATATATACCTCCAGACAAGTGGCACCACTATGGGCACCCACATGGCCCCACAATATGCCAACATTTTTATGGCTGACCTGGAACAACGCTTCCTCGGCTCTCGTCCACTCATGCCCCTTCTCTACCTACGCTACATTGATGACATCATCATCTGGACCCATGGGAAGGAGACCCTGAAAGAATTCCACCATGATTTCAACAGCTTCCACCCCACCATCAACCTCAGCCTGGACCAATCTACACGGGAGGTCCATTTCCTAGACACCACAGTACAAATAAGCAATGGCCACGTTACCACCACCCTATACCGAAAACCCACCGACTGCTATGCCTACCTTCATGCCTCCAGCTTCCACCCCGGACACACCACACGATCCATCGTCTACAGCCAAGCGCTGAGGTACAACTGCATCTGCTCCAACCCCTCAGATAGAGACGAACACCTACAAGATCTTCACCAAGCATTCTCAAAACTACGATACCCACACAAGGAAATAAAGAAACAAATTAACAGAGCCAGACGTGTACCCAGAAGCCTCCTACTGCAAGACAGGCCCAGAAGAGAAACCAACAGAACTCCACTGGCCATCACCTACAGTCCTCAGCTTAAGTCTCTCCAATGCATCATCAGTGATCTACAACCCATCCTGGACAATGATCCCTCACTTTCACAGACCTTGGGAGGCAGGCCAGTCCTCGCCCACGGACAACCCGCCAACCTTAAGCATATTCTCACCAGCAACCACGCACCGCACCATAACAACTCTAACTCAGGAACCAACCCATGCAACAAACCTCGATGCCAACTCTGCCCACATATCTACACGAGCAACACCATCACAGGACCTAACCAGATCAGCTACAACATCACCAGCTCATTCACCTGCATGTCCACCAATGTTATATATGCTATCATGTGTCAGCAATGCCCCTCTGCTATGTACATTTGCGTAGTGACCGTCCGGTTTGGCCAGAGGATAAATGGACACAAGTCAGATATCAGGAATGGCAATATACAACAGCCTGTAGGAGAACACTTCAACCTCCCTGGCCACACAATAGCAGATGTAAAGGTAGCCATCTTACAGCAAAAAAACTTCAGGACCAGACTCCAAAGAGAAACTGCTGAGCTCCAGTTCATTTGCAAATTTGACACCATCAGATCAGGATTAAACAAAGACTGTGAATGGCTAGCCAACTACAGAAGCAGTTTCTCCTCCCTTGGTGTTCACACCTCAACTGCTAGCAGAGCACTTCACCCTCCCTGATTGTTATCTCCATACTGATTTATACCTGCCTCTGGAAATTTCCATTACTTGCATCTGAAGAAGTGAGGTTCTTACCCACAAAAGCTTATGCTCCCAATACTTCTGTTAATCTTAAAGGTGCCACAGGACCCTCTGTTGCTTCAATCAGGGCAGTTCACAGTTTATATCTCAGGCTGAGACCATGTAATACAGCCCAGCTGTTCAGGGTGGGGAATTAGCTCCCTACTGGAAGCAACAACAAATGCGCCTGTCACCCTAGCTCTAGCAGGCACCAGACCAATTCAGGCCTCCTGGCCTATTAGTGGGGAGATCACCAACCTTCACAGGTGGGGTTCCCAGGGTAGGAGAACACAAGCCCTCCCACTTCACTGCATCCCAGCCCAGGGTCCTATTAATGGCAGGATATTGCACCACTAAATCAGCAGGGATCCACCCACAACATGCTGGCCAGTTCACAATAACTCCACAGCCAAACCCTATTCAGCATCCCTGGGCTCCTTCCTACCCTCCCCAGTTTGGGGTATCTGGGTCATCCTCAGTCTCCCTAGGGAGAAACAGCCAACAGCGGTCCATTGGTGTTGCTGGTCTCCAGCAATTCAGGTAACTCCTCTGGTCAGAAAGCCATCTCCTTCAGCTCCAGACCCCCAGCAGCAAGGAACAACATCCTGTTCCTCCAGCAGCCCTCTCCCTACTGAGCTAGGAAATTGGCCTTTTCTAGTCCAGCTTCCTGTCCCACCCCTCTGCTTCCTTCCATGCCCCAGGTGGCCTGGTTCTGCCCACCAGGGGGCGATCTTGGGTCTCTCCCCTTCTGACAGGGCAGGAGGCCGCACCCCTCGCTACAGTTTTCTGTTGCCATATTGCACTCTATTCTGGCCTAGGCAGCAGTGAGACAGCAGACCTTGAATCGGACTAGCCCAGTCCATCAGACCAGCAGGTTGATTTTAGCACTGGTCCAGGATTAAATACAGCAAGTCCTAAATCTTGGGCCAAAATACAATTTTCAGTGCTTGGAAATAGACCAGTAATACTTTTTATTGGTGTGCATGTCCCTGACCTCCCATCTGTGTGGTCTTTGTTTTAACAAAGAAGCGTGTGTATACATTCTCTCTCTCTCGAGAGAGATTTTGTTGTTTGTTTGTTCTCCTAGGGATGCTCATCTTGGATACAGCACCCCTTTCTCAGGGATTCAGTTTCATTGTTTGTATTGCAGTAGCACATAAAGGCTCCAGTGGAGAACAGGGCTCTGTTCTTCTAGGCTCTGTGCATAAACAAAAAAAAGTTCCTGCCCCAAATTGCGTATAGTCTAAATAGACAAATTGGAGTAGAAAAAAAGGAAATGTCAATTGTCCAAACTTTACAGGTGGGACCTGACACAGAAATTGTCTCACATAGGGCCCCAGGCAGACCTGAAACTGAACTCAGGTCTCCTAATCCCCAGTCAGGTACCTTAGCCACAAGACCCCTCCTCCTCAAACTTTCATTTTGCTTTTATCCAGTTTACCAGCAGAGTCAAAATGCAGTTGAGTGCTTAAACCTAGAGCATCCAGGGATGCCCCCAGCATTGAAACTGGGCACCCACCCCTTTCCTCTAAGCACTTGAGCATATAGCTTCCCAGATCTAAACTCTACCTTAAGTGCAGGGGAGGCAGCAATTTATCCTGGGCACATCACTTTAAAGCAGGAAGTCAGAAAGATACAGACCTGTTTCCTTTGTTACTTGTAGAGAAGCTGAGCTGTGATCCTGCAGTTACATTCTCCTCAACTTTATGGCTATGCTATCTGACTCTATTAGTAGTGGTTGGGATGCCATTAAATTCTGTCTCCTCCCTTCCTTTGCTAATTAATCAACTCTCCCAATGACAGCTCTTGACCATTAAATAATTTTCATTAGTATCCAGGGACCAACAGCATGGATGAGTCCATCTGTCTTCATTAACCCTGATTTCAGCACCAGGAAGAGTCACCTGAGTGACAGAAACAAGTCAGTCTCTTTCCTAGTCCCCACCCCTTCCTTGTTTTTTTCTTAATGAACATTGACCATTCTGATGGGGCTTTTTATTGTATGTTTTTAAGAAGGAGACAGGGGGTAAGTAACTCTACCTTCTCCCTCTTTCCCCAAAGAACTTCAGTGTACAGCCTTAAGAGAAAAAGAACTGCATCCTTTTTAAAAGTAGATAAATAATGCATAATTGCCCTCATTTTGTCAGTAACATAAGAATGTCTGTCCAGGTCAAGAAGGAAGAAAGGAAGATCAATATTTATTGATGTTTGAATTATGTTCCTCCAGACTAAAAATTAACTTCTGTTGCTTATCAGAATTCACCTTGCAGGCTGGCAGATCCTGGTGCACATTGCCAACCCAGGGAAGGAGCAGTTGGATTTCTTGGACAGTACGGCTACCTTTCCCTCAACCATGCTAAATGAATAGTGAGAACAGATTTGCATATATTTGATGTAACAATATAGTCTGAGAGGACATTAGTGGCCTCACACATCACTCTTTGGTGTAGCAAACACTCAATTATGGCAATTGAGCATGACCTTGGCTACCAAATACTTTTGCAGCAAGTGGAGGAAGTAGTCTATTCTGTTCAGTCACTTCTGGAAGGCATGCAGTTTCTCTCCTTCCAGATGGAACAGCATTGATACAGGTTCTTGCTCTCCTGAGAGTGAGTGTGTTGTATGCAGGGGCTTTGAAAGGAGGTTCTTAAAAGAGATCTAAAATGAAGAGTCAAATGAACATCTAGTGGATGGTGGTTTTATGTGTCCAGCTACATCACAGATGGAAGGAAGATGTGGTGGGATAGTAAAGTGGCCTAAAACTGGAGTGGGAAAGCAGTCATCCCCTTTTTATCCACTGCCTTGAGCGAAGGGAGAGGCTGGATGGACTTTTTAGAATTGCTCTGAGGATAAGAACTGTTTGCCTGAGAGAGATTATGACATGATATAGGGAGCAGAAGCATGGCCTTTACCAAGAGGAGGAGCAGGAGCTAACTGTTGGGCAGCAAAACATAGAAAGGCCTTCTTGCCTGCATGGAGAACACGTCTGGGGATCAGGTAGCAGAACCATGCGACATTATAGCCCCCAGGTCATGACCCTGTGAAGGAGCCCAGGTCTACCATTCATCAGGTCTATCCCTCCCCCCGCACACACACACTTCCAGCCCCTGACACCTGCTCGTCTCACAGTAGGAGCACTGATGTGTAGTAGGCCACCTGCTCTGGGTGAAGGAACTCTGTACTACTGTGCTGCTGCTCTGCTTGAAGAGCTGACCGGTTTTGAGCCTGAGCTAGGTTGTTGCTCCCAAGTTGTCCCCTCTCTTGGACTTCTGACTTTAGGGGAGATTTACCCTCCATTATAGGATCCTACTCTCCTAACATGGGGGAACTGGTGGGACAATCCCACCCCATGAGAGATTTGGGAGGTTAGGGCTAGCAGTAGGGAGATTTAGTGGTGACTTTAGTCTTAGAGCTACCCATGTTCCTTCCGCCTTTGGCTTCTGAGCTCTGTGCAGAACACCAATGGAACACAGAATCTGACATTCTGTGCATGTTCAGTGCCCAATCTTCTCACAGGACTTTATTGATGAGAGCAGGTTTTTATATTATTCTTTTCTCTTTGGTTCTGCATTGCTAACAGGAGTAATGTCATGCTGGAAGAGTGAGCTGGATTCTAGTCCCTCTCCTGCATAACCAACAGGATTGTTAAAGAAACTCTGATTGCAGAATCTTGTTTACAGTGACAGTGGCTGAAATAGAACAGAACTCAGCTTCCAGCTAACAGGCTGTGTTTTCAGGTCTGGCAGTCATGTGTGGGGAGAGGGAACATTTTACAGATAGGTAAACAAGCACAGAGAAGCTTAGGTCAAAAGAAACCACTGGATTTTTGGGCACTCAATTTGAGACAAGGGGCTAAATACTCTGATGCAACTCTGTTAACTTCAGTGGTGAGTTTGGCCCAAAGGGCACAAAAACTGAGACTCCTAGAAGAAGTCACCAATTCTGAAAATAACCTAAAGTGATTGGCCCAAGCTTGCAAGGCAGGTCCATGGCAGAGCTGTGAGAAGAACCCAGGATTCCTGGTTCCCTATCCCCAGCTTTCAACACAGGCTCACGTTCTTTACTAAAACTTCTAACCTGTGTGTTTGTTTATGGAATTTTTCTCTTGCTTTAACAATTCTGGGAAGCAGAGGGAAGGAAAGAGGATCTGAGATGGATGGGGAGGGGTAATAATGGGAAAAGAAGTAATACAAGTAAGAAGCACAGGAACCGGGGGCGAAGGGGATGAGGAATGGGGCGGGGGGAGGGCGAAGAAGAGGAAAAAGAGTAGTGAATGGCTGTGAGACCGACTCTCAGGGGAAAATGGTGTATGTTCTGTAAGAGGTATGCAGCTGGCTGGGTCATAGGGTCAGTGCCCCTGCCTGACCCTTGTCAGAGCTAATAATGTATTATCAAGTGCCCGACTGCTCACTGAAGCTTGTTAATTGATTGACAGAGTAAAAAGGAACACAACAGCTTCACTTCAGGTAACCACTGAACTTTACATTGTCACCCTGTCCCTTGGAAACATCTGCCCTCCCTCTCATTTGTAAGTGTTTACTGTTCTCTCCTCCATGCTGTCCCTGCTGTTCCATCTGCCCATAAACTATAAGTTAATAGACACTGATGTCAGTTCTTTGGCCCTTAGTTTAAAGAACTTGAAATTGGGAGTCCATCTAACAGGACCCTGCTTGTGTGAAGGGTGAGACCTGTGGTGAATATGTGCCAGGAAGAACTACAGGGGCTGCTGTACAAGTATGTGCTGTAATTAGATAATTAAGGTGCTGGAACAATTTTTATAGTGGGGGTGCTGAGGGCAGAAACCATGTATTTGAGTTGTTCTTATGACTTCAAGCCAGGGGATGCAGCAGCACCATCAGCACCCATAGTTCCAGCACCTATGATCCTTCTGAATGTTCCCTCCTCCCCCTTGTTAAACAAGAATTTGTTAGACTTTCCTGTGGCTGAATCTTATCTGGTGGTGGCTTCTAAATTAAAATCTACCTTTGTCTAAGTGGTGGGATTAGCACATGCTTCCATCATCCCACCTGTCTCATTGAACCACTCAGTGGTAGTCTTCTCCTAGGTTTAAGCAGGGAATTACTACTTGGCTCTGTACCACTGCTGCGTGCCATGACTACATAATTCTACACTACCTTGCTCAGTATTCCATTATATGGCATAGGGAAAACAAGTAGTTTGCTTGTTTTCTTATCTAGAACAGTGTCCCGGGTGGATGTTTCCTGATGCACCATGCAAAGGAGTATGTGCTGTCTGTAAAGTTCAGAGCAAAGGACTGTCTCTGAATATATTGTATTTAATTCAGTCCCACTTCTTCTCTTGTTTTACAGAATAAAAAAACCAATCACTCAGCTCTCGAATTAGTGAGTAAGTTCTGAGAAGGTGTTGTTTAGTTGTAGTAAATCACAGAATGAAACCATGCATTCATAAAACATTTTATGCATCCATACATCAATATTTCAACATGGAACACAGACATCAACATTTCATTTTAACTACATTGCAAATTTCCCTGTCAGGAAAGAAAGTTGAAATCTTCAAGCCAGCCCAAGACAATCTCCAAGTCCCCTTCTCCCACGGGGTCATGATGACATCATATTAGCAGTTCCTTCCATGCAGTCTTCTAATGATATGTGAGACACCAGGCCTGCCTTCAGCCTCGTGAATCTCCATTGCAGCCCATGGAGTTACACAGGGAAAACCTGGCCAAGTTTTGTCCTTGTATAAACTTCTCTTTCCACAGGCTAAAGGGAGGTCTAAAAGCCATGGATGAAAATATGCTTATGGGGGAAATGTTGCCATAAAAATCTCCAATGTATAGGGGGAAAGAGCTCAGGAAGAGCTAGCAAAAACAGGTGTCTAGAGATGGGCCATGACAATGATTAGAGGCAAGGGAAGACTTCCATCCTACAGTGACTGCACTAAAATAAAACCTAAGAAAGGACAGATTTAAAACATACTAAGATTATTTTGTTGAGAGACTAGAAGAACAAGGGGGCAAGACAGAGGTACAGAAACTAATGAATGATTATAGGTGAGGTTAATCAGCATCCCTGTTAATACTTTTTATAATATAAGAACAAGGAAACATCCAATGAAATTTGAAAGGCAACGGCTTTAAAACTGATAAGAGGAAATATGTTTTTATATAATTATCTTGTGGCAAGGAGTTCCACAAGTTATCACTGAGTGTAAGAATGTCTGAAAAATAACAAGAACATCTGTAGTTACATCAAATAGGATAAAAAATACAAGGGACATAAACCCATAACCATTTAGTTGGGGATTGGTCCTGCTTTGAGCAGGGGGTTGGACTAGATGACCTCCTGAGGTCCCTTCCAATCCTGATATTCTATGATTCTCAACTCCAGGGAATAAGAAAGAATTTACCTAGTGGTTAAGTTTCACAATAATTGACACTTATGGGGGTTTTGCACATTCCTTTGTAGCATCTGTTGTCTACTATTACTTGTATTATTGTAGCATCTAATGGCCTTAGTTGTAGACCAGGACACCATTGCATTAAGCACTGAACAAACATCTGGTAGTAAGCATTATAGACAGGATACTAGAGTAGGTGGACAGTCAGTCTAATTCAATATGACAATTTCTATGCTCTTAATATGTGGAGAAAATATCACTTTTGATATTTTTAATTTTACAGGAGTAAAGTGGACTTCTCAGTGGTAAATGTAGATGGTGGACACTTTGGTAATCATTTCAACAATACTTAAAAAAATCATCTTCAATCATTTCTTCTTTTAAACGCATAGCTCTGAAAGAGATTGAAGGGATTCTAAACAACCCAGGAATCATCATAGAACCAAAAAAAAGTAAGAGTGAATTGTGGGTGAAGTCTGCTGGAAAAAAATGTGCAAGGTTTAGGTCACCAGCAAGTTTTTCAGCTGATTTCCTCTTTCGTGCATATCATATCACAGGTTCTGGGATTTGTATCTATAAGGACGGGGCAAGGAAAGGCTAAAACAAAGCTGGTTTCCTTTTGTTGTTTCCATAAAGTGAGAGAAGTCTGCATGGGTGTCCAGACCAGACTATTCTCCAAACCAGAGGGCCCAGGAGGCTCATATAAAACGAGCTGCAGGACCAGAGTGAGTGTAGTCTGTTTGTAGGGATTGGGGGAGCAAGAGGTGTTCCTTGCTGGCTGCAGGAGTAGAAAGGGCCTGGATAGATCAGTCTGCTAGCAGGGACTGAGGGAGCAAGAGGTAGGTGCTCCTGGCTGGCTGCAAGAGCTAAGACAGGTAGTTGCTGGCAGGGACCAGGGAAGCGAGGGAATAGCTTCTGGCTGGCTGCCAGGACTCACTTAAGACAGGCCCAGGGAAGGGACTATCTGTGGAACTATTACCTCCTGGAAGGGGCTGATCTAGACTGACTCAGCTGGAGATCAGAGGATCAGAGAACTAAAGGGCAGGCAAAGAGCCTCCAGGAAGGAAGCCCTGGGGGTGCTGCTCCACCCCAGAGCAGGAACCTTCACCTGTAAGCTGGCCAGCTAGGATACTGAAATAGGCCCTATTGGTCAGACTGAGGGCCGGAGCCCAGGGAGCGCTACAGGACATTACTGAGGGCTCTGAGATAAGCTTGGTTAGACAGTGTACCTTGGAAGGGGAGACAGTGTAGGCGGCAAGACCCGTTGAGAGATCCATTGGCCCGAGGGTGTGCTCGTGAGAGATGGTTGCCACCCTGCTGAAAAGAACAGAGATTGCAGGCACTATTGGCCAGAGAAAGGGGCCACTTGCGAGAAGTAGGTGCTAACCCTGTTACAGGGTGATAATTTATGCATTTAAATAAATAAATGCATTTATTGAGTTTAATGCATTTAAAAGCCAAGTTATATACACCATAGACCAGTGGTTCCCAAACTTGTTCCGCCGCTTGTGCCGGGAAAGCCCTGGCAGGCTGGGCCAGGTGGTTTACCTGCTGCGTCCTCAGGTTCGCCGATCGCAGCTTCCAGTGGCCGCGGTTCGCTGCTCCAGGCCAATGGGAGTTGCTGGAAGCGGCCTGGGCCAAGGGACATACAGGCCGCCGCTCCCATTGGCCTGGAGCAGCGAACCGTGGCCACTGGGAGCCGCGATTGGCTGAACCTGCGGACACAGCAGGTACGCAAACCGGCCCGGCCTGCCAGGGGCTTTCCCTGCACAAGCGGCGGAACAAGTTTGGGAACCACTGCCATAGACCATTATACCTGACAGCAGGAACCTTTCGAAAGAGAATGGGGAGAACAGATTGGATCCGAAAGTCTGATCTCTGAGCCGGTCTGTCTTTGGAGATCAAAGCTGAGACTGAACTTTCTAGGCAGACTCAGCTTTGTGATTATACATTGACTGGCCCATCTTTATTAATTCATACATCTAATCAACAGACACGTTTCCATAACAGTGATATCCTAAATAAAGCTAGACTGGAGACTTAAGCACCACTCTGTCTCACTCTCCTACACAGGGCCAGGTCTTGGGGTCTGGCTGCACTGTGCTTGGTGCAGGATCTCAAGGGTGTGTCTGAGTGGAAAGAACAGGTGCTTTAAGCCATCTTTCTGCTTGTAGGCACAACTAGAGGCCTGAACTGCTCTAAATTGTGCTAACGGCAAGCTAAGGAACCCCTTGGGACCACCCCACTTGCCAGAGATCACTGGAGTTCATCAGTGACTGGTTCTACTCCTTCCCAGCCAGTCCCTCTCTCCACTGAGGAAGGCAGCCTACACCAGGTGGGAGAAGCAGATAGCGGACAGCTGATTAAGATAGTTAAATATTGTTAGGAGAATCTTCAACAGACTTGGCAAAAGAGCACCCTATGGCCTCTGTGCTGCCAGAGTGACAAAAAGGGAATGGCAACAGAGGGTCCTGTGGCACCTTTGAGACTAACAGAAGTACTGGGAGCATAAGCTTTCGTGGGTAAGAACCTCACTTCTTCAGATGCAAGTAATGGAAATCTCCAGAGGCAGGTATATATCAGTGTGGAGATAACGAGGTTAGTTCAATCAGGGAGGGTGAGGTGCTCTGCTAGCAGTTGAGGTGTGAACACCAAGGGAGGAGAAACTGTTTCTGTAGTTGGATAGCCATTCACAGTCTTTGTTTAATCCTGATCTGATGGTGTCAAATTTGCAAATGAACTGGAGCTCAGCAGTTTCTCTTTGGAGTCTGGTCCTGAAGTTTTTTTGCTGTAAGATGGCTACCTTTACATCTGCTATTGTGTGGCCAGGGAGGTAGAAGTGTTCTCCTACAGGTTTTTGTATATTGCCATTCCTGATATCTGACTTGTGTCCATTTATCCTCTTGCGTAGTGACTGTCCGGTTTGGCCAATGTACATAGCAGAGGGGCATTGCTGGCATATGATGGCATATATAACATTGGTGGACGTGCAGGTGAATGAGCCGGTGATGTTGTAGCTGATCTGGTTAGGTCCAGTGATGGTGTTGCTGGTGTAGATATGTGGGCAGAGTTGGCATCGAGGTTTGTTGCATGGGTTGGTTCCTGAGTTAGAGTTGTTATGGTGCGGTGCGTGGTTGCTGGTGAGAATATGCTTAAGGTTGGCAGGTTGTCTGTGGGCGAGGACTGGCCTGCCTCCCAAGATCTGTGAAAGTGAGGGATCATTGTCCAGGATGGGTTGTAGATCACTGATGAAACTGTTGAGCTCCAGTTCATTTGCAAATTTGACACCATCAGATCAGGATTAAACAAAGACTGTGAATGGCTATCCAACTACAGAAACAGTTTCTCCTCCCTTGGTGTTCACACCTCAACTGCTAGCAGAGCACCTCACCCTCCCTGATTGAACTAACCTCGTTATCTCCACACTGATATATACCTGCCTCTGGAGATTTCCATTACTTGCATCTGAAGAAGTGAGGTTCTTACCCACGAAAGCTTATGCTCCCAGTACTTCTGTTAGTCTCAAAGGTGCCACAGGACCCTCTGTTGCTTTTTACAGATTCAGACTAACACGGCTACCCCTCTGATAAAAAAGGGAATGGAGTTTGGGGCCAAGACCTGGTTCCAGGAGGTTTGTAAACCTGAGCTCTCTAAACAAAAAAGGAAAGAATGCAAAAGAAAGTCCAGTTTAAGTAAAGGTCCTGGCTCTAACATGACCCATGCTACACTTCTCTCTTCAGTCACAGTAATTTCTGTTACAGCCCAACCTCCCCTTGTATCTTGTCTAAGTAGGAGGTGAATGCTTTGGAGCAGGGCCCTTTATTCTTCTATTCTACAATGAGCCTAAAGTACTATACCATGGGCACTAAATAAATGATAATAGCAATACCTCATCGGGGAGCGGGGGGAGGGGGAGAAAAAAAGACCTCTGTGCTTTCTTCTGCAATAAATGAATCTAATTATATGGCTACAGATCTATTCTATCCCTATCTTATAAAACACACTGCATCCCAGGGTTAGTTTGAAATAAACTAGGGAGTCATTTGTCTAAAGGGTGTTGCTACTACCGCAATGTGGGACTTGTTCCTGCCTTTGCCTTCTCTGGCAGATATCACATTTCATTATTTTGATGAGACCAAGCAAATTCTTCCAGTTGTGTTAATTTGCCCCCAAGCCAGTTTGTGTCATGTTTGCAAGAAGTCTGTGTGACATTTTTTAGCCTTTTCTGTCCCTCCCGGTTTTGAGACCTAAAATAATAATTACAGCACATCCGATTTCAGTGTATTGTTTCTGAAGTGGAAGAATAGTTGGCATGTGGAGAACAAGGCCCTTGGATGTAGTGTAATATAACTTGCAGCAGTAGCAACCCACCAGGACCCTGAAGAGACTTTCCCTCTGGTCACATGGGAAATCAGATGTGCTCACCAGTGGGATGGGTGAGCAGCAACACACCAGTACAAAGTGCGTGGCTCTTTCCTTTCCAGGCTGAGTGGCATATTTCTCATTCTTGACAGAAAGGTCACTATGTAGAAGAGCCCTTTGGGGGATGGCAACTAGGGGATGAGTCTTTGAATGACTTTGATCTCCCCAGCCAGCAGACCATGCAGTGGAATAAGTTGTGTGTGTGTGGGGCAGAATGCTGCTGTCTTCACTGGCAAAGCCTACTGTTCCCATGTTGCCCACTGCTATGATATTCACTATTCCTGCATGAATATATATATTGAGAGGCTATTTATGGATTTGTTAGTACTTCCTTGGTGCTCTAGGTCAGTGGTTCACAACCTTTCCAGACTACTGTACCACTTTCAGGAATCTGATTTGTCTTGCATATCCCCAAGTTTCACCTTACTTAAAAACTACTTGCTTACAAAATCAAACATAAAAATACAAACGTGTCAAGCACACTATTACTGAAAAAGTGCCTTCTTTCTCATTTTTAGCATATAATTATAAAATAAATTTATTGGAATATAAATATTGTACTTACATTTCAGTGTATAGTATATAGAGCAGTATAAACAAGTCATTGTATGAAAATTTAGTTTGTACTGACTTTGCTAGTGCTTTTTATGTAGTCTGTTGTAAAACTAGGCAAATATCTAGATGAGTTGATGTACCCCCTGGAAGACCTCTGTGTTCCCCAGGGGTATGTATACCCCTGGTTGAGAACCACTGCTCAAGATGCATGGTTTGTGCAGCACAATGGGATCCCTCTGTGAGACAATTACTGCCCAAATGCTCCCAATTTGTGTCTGTGTTTCATGTTAATGACGTTTCATAGTGCATATGAAACACAAGGCTGAGTTAGTACATTGAGCTAACAATGAACATCACCAAAAGGAGGAAGAGCTTAAAAATATAAGGATGGGGGCAGATGAGAAGAAGTTATCTGTATCCTGAGCCTGGTGCAATCCCCGCCCCCCACCCTCCCCTTCAGTTTCATAGATTATATTTCTGACTGCATTGGTTATGGGTGAGACTCGGAACTATTTTCCAAAATTTTAGTACCATGCAGGATAGGCTTATGTAGGATAGGCTTTCACCTATATTCTTAAGTTTATTCCTATTTTATTAAAGCTTTTAAAAATAATGATAATCCTGCTTTTCTTCAATCAGCATTTTTGCAAAGGAAAAATCTGTCTTAGTTGTTGCATCCCAGTCTTTAACAAATGGTTTTTGTGCTAAGGACAGGTGTGAATAGTACAAGGAGTCAAACTAGGTATGCTAGGAGAGAGAACATTAGACTGATTATTTTTAGGAGACATGAAAATGTATTTTCAAAATACTTCTACCATGAGAATGACACCCATCATTGTGGGGAAAAAATATCCTAGGAAAGAAAGCCAACAGGTTTTGGGAGCATTAGACATGATTTATGGTCTTTATTGAAATATGCCTTTTCTATAATGATTGCTTTCCCTATTTATATAGCGGGAGAGGTGTGGCTCAAACATCATTTTGAATGTGGGGAAATGCTTCAGACTCAACACAAAAGTGCCTTGATTGCACACAGAGGAGTCTTACATTGGACATAGAAGACTCATTGAAGAAGTACCTCAGGCTAAACAAGAAGAAGACTTAGAATGAACTTGGATGTATCACAGACTGATTGGGGGAGAGGGGGTTCTTAGACAAAGCACAAATAGCCTTAGACTGGACATAAATATGTGTGAAATCAAGCATGAGGGGTCATTGCTTGAACATACACAGATCTCACAAGCAGTCAATTAGCAAGATCAGAATGTAGAAATTCTGAGGAAATGATAAATAGTAACTTAAGGTTTTGGACCCTGTTAGCTTAAATGCTTTAAATTTAGATCAGATGAAGAAGTAACAATTTTTGTATGCACCTTAACTCAGTCATACTTGGACAGATGAGAATTTAGCTGTGGTATGCTTCCATCCAGGGCAGTCCTGCAGATTTTGTGTCCTTTCTTACAAAAGAGTATGTTGAAATCAGGTGAGACAATGCCTATGATTATGTGGCCTAACACTGCCAATCCTCCTTTTACTCATCCTCCATGGTGCATAAGCAAAACCTTTGGCATTCCCAAGAAATCTGGCATCTAAGGGTAAACACAGCAGTCTCCTTGAAACCAACTGTGATGAACTGGAAATATTTATATTATTTTTTATTACTATAGTTCAGGCCTCTGTGTGTTTCTGATGGGTTAGTTGCTATGGAGTTAGATCAAAAGGGGTTGTTAGAGGAATCAAGCAGGAAAGGCAAAACAAGGAGACAGATCAGAGTGGGGAAGCAGTTTATTGGGAAGTACGCCCTACCTGGCTCCATCTAGGCTGGAATGGTTTATTCTTCCCAAGGGTAAGCCTAGATCAAAGGAGGCTCCTGCACCATGAAAGGATCCTGGGCCTAGAAAAGGGATGGGGGTTTGAGTGAGTTGGGAGAGGCTGGTCAGGGAGTGTTATGAGAGCTGACAGGCATGCAAGGAGACCCAGAGTATGGCTACACTACAATCAATGGGGGTGATTGCAGCTCATGTAGACACACCCAACCTAGTTTCAGTCTAGCTAGCTCTGGTAATGGAGTGGTGAAGCTGCAGCTGCATTTGCTTCAGCACAGCCTGTTCAAGACCACTCAGAACCTCGCCTAATTACTCGCAGGACTAGTCTGCAGTGAAGTGTGTGCTGCTGCAGCTTCCCATCTCTGTACCTGAGGTAGGTAGATTAAAAGTACCTTGGGTGTCTCTACATGAGCTGTAGTGGCACCTCTAATTGCCATGTAGACATATCCACAGAAAGAGAGAGAGACGCAGCCGGGTACCATTTGCTTCTCCCAGCCCAGAAGTAGAGGTGGACCTTTGTACCCTTTGCTCTATGTGCTTTGTATCTCTGGGTGAATGAATAAGCAATTTGAAGATGCTGCCTTTGAGTCACTTTAGTCAACTTTCTGGTCACAGTTCCCTGGAGGTGCCACCCAAAGATCCAGCCCTATAACTATGACACCAGTACATATGTAATCACTACATAGATGGGGTTGGAAGGTGGGAACCCCAGTTTGAATCTCATGGATGCTGCTTATCTCTAAACTCTCTAATGCTGAAGAGAAACAGCTTCGGTGATTTCTAGTCTGAGAGGACATATCTTTTGCCAGCATCACTACACAGCACTTTCTGTATACTGAAATGATAACTCCCTGTGTGAAGAAGAGATTGTTAAATAAGCCTGGTTCAGTTTTGCTTAAAACAAATGAAGTTGATTTAATGGATCTATAGAATGGCCAGGTACCTGTGTTATTTAAGAGTATTGGGACTTTGGAGGTTGAGTACTAAAAGCATTTCATTTTTATTTGAGCTGTTAATTGAAAATCAGTTGATTTGCACTGTTCATTCAGCAGCTCCTCTCCTTCTCCTTGTCTCTTCTTGCCTGCCCTCCGCCATACAGATACAATAACAGCTGTTAATGCAACATCCTGAACAACATGTTAGTAAAAATGTGGCCTGGGGCCAGACTTTCACTTGTGGTTTATTGATTTAATTAACCATGTCTTGCAAGTACTCTGGAAGTCTAATATCTTTGGTGAAGCAGAGATGAGAAAGAATCTAACATCTCATGGGCTGGATCCTCTGGCGGTCTTTAGGCACCAGCCGTAAAACTGGAGTCATATGATTAACTTTGGCTACATAAAATTGTGTTTTGGAGTCACATGATCAGCCACCTTGTGAGTTGCCTTCTTTTGCTCTTTTCTTTAATTTCTTTCCCCTCTCCCTTGCAATAACAGACAGTAGCTGATGAACCAGGGAATAGGCTTATTAAAAAGCTGCTGATCTGTCATGGAAAAACTTTCTACTTAGAATGAATTTTCTTTCCATATTTCCATTGTTCTGTTCTCTCTTTTACATACACAAACGTTTGCATGAAAATAACAACTTAGGAGTTGCTTAAAGGTGACCCTAACCTAAGGTTATTTTTAAAATGAATTAATTGTATGATGACATTAAAAATCTTCCTGTGTGCCACCTCAGGATGTCATCTTGTCAGTGCTTGTGAGCTAAGCAGTGTCAGGCCTGGTTTATTCTCGGGTGGGATGCTTCCAACAAAAGGCAAGGGTGCTGCTAGAATTGGTGTTTGGTGACTTACAGTCATCTTCCCTTTGAGTCACTTCTGAAGTGAAGGTCCATCATGATACTAGCAGGCACTGTTCTGTTGAAGACATTATGTAGTATTTTGGATGAGACATAAAATAGAAGCCCTGACCACTTGTAGTTATTAAATATGCTATGGCATCTGTTTAAAATAAATCCTATGGTACTTTTCACAGGAAGAGAGAGGCATTGGCTCCAGTGTCCTGGACAAATTGCTTTATGGGAGGAGATTTTCAAAACCACCTAGAGCAGGGGTAGGAAACCTATGGCACACGTGCCGAAGGCGGCACGCAAGCTGATTTTCAGTGGCACTCACACTGCCCGGGTCTTTTGCCCATTGCAATCAATAGTGTGACCCCTAGAAGTCAATGGGTGAATGGGAACGGAAGATGGCTGGAGCAACCATGATGGAAGGCTAGTTCCAAGCCTGACTGACTATGATATAAAGCATGGTTGAAATCTGAACCAGTGGCTGTGTAGGAGATGCAGAAAGGTTTCTTCTCCCCTAACACAGCATCTGTGAAATTTCAGTCTCCAGAATTGCCTGGACGATGAATAATCCAGTTAGTGAAGGCTCTTTATACAGTAACTCCTCGCTTAATGTTGTAGTTATGTTCCTGAAAAATGCAACTTTAAGCAAAACGATGTTAAGCGAATCCAACTTCCCCATAAGAATTAATGTAAATGGGGGGGCGCGGAGGTAGGTTCCAGGGAAATTTTTTTTACCAAACAAAAAACTATATTATATATACTCACACACACACACACACACACGCGCAGAGTATAAGTTTAGAGGGTGGAAGAGGGTGGGATATTTCCTGGGGAATGCCTTACTGCTAAATGACGAACTAGCATTCGGCTGAGCCCTCAAGGGTTAACACGTTGTTGTTAATGATTGTAGCTTCACACTAACCCTCCCCTTCGAACTAAGATACGCAATTTAAGCTACGTGAATAACGTAGCTGAAGTCGAAGTATCTTAGTTCGAACTTACCACGGGTCCACACGCGGCAGGCAGGCTCCCCTGTCGACTCCGCATACTCCTCTTGCAGAGCAGGAGTACCGGCATCGACGGCGAGCACTTCCGGGATCGATTTATCGCGTCTAGACAAGACGTGATAAATCGATCCCAGAAGATCGATTGCTTACCGACGGACCCGGAGGTAAGTATAGACATACCCTCAGTTTCACACCCACCTGCTGACAGTTTTAGACATAGCTTTCCATCTCCAGAGCAACAGAGACATGTTTAGGGAACAAACATAGTCGTCTCTTCTTGAGTTTCATCTGTGGCTGTCATTAAAGTTCTGAGATGCTAGGAGAAGTTTGGTTTGTGACTTGCGATTCAGTGAGGAAATATAGGCTACCTTATCTGAGATAAGCATTATTGTCAGATGAGCATCCAGTTGGTGCAGCTGAATGATTTATCCAGTGCCTGTGGATTGGATGAGGACTAGGTGGTTGAGACTCAATCCAGACATGACTGAAATAATGCTTATTTGTTGGTGGGAAACAAGCAGAAGAATTGGATTCCTTTGTTGGGGGTTTGCATGTCATTTGTGAGAGAGGTTTGGTAGCAGCCTTTTCTTTTGGATGTGGACCATGTCTTTGTCACCCCACGATTAGATTATTGGCATGCACTCTACATGAGACTATATCTGAAAGTCATTTAGAAACTTCAGTCCGTATACAATTTGGCAGCCCATGTGTCTGGCACTTATTTCTAAATGAAGTACACTGAAACTCTGTTGTGATCTGCATTGGTTGCCAGTTTATTTCCAGGTGCAATTTAAGATATTGAATTAATCAAGTTCTAAATAGTTTGGGACCTAGCTATCCTAGGAGATCACCTTTCTCCTTGTATGATACTTCAAGAGTTCAGATCAGGTAAGGTACTTGAGTGTCTCCAGTCCCTTAGTTTAAACACAAGGGGCTTGCGGGAAAGGGCATTTTATATATATAGATCCACTTGTTTGGAACTTTCTTTCCCTTCTCAGTGCAATGGAATCTACTAACCTCTGCCATATAGCAAGTTCTATCTGTTTTTTCAAGCTTTTGAGGAAAAGGCAAGTACAAGAAAGGGTATTCATGATAGGATATAGGGGTAAAGATAGTTCATAATCAGTAAGTGTAAGACTTGTTGTTGTTCTTAAGGTACATGCAGATAGGGAGGAAGGATAAGTATATTTTTAGAATCCCAAATAATCAAACCATTAAAAAAGTCACTTGCCTTATCCTTAATAAGACAGCTCCTTGGCTCAAGGGAGTCATAATGACACCAGATTAATGCATCCAGGAGTGCCATTCTGAACAGCATCTGGAGATCCAGACAGTTAGGGTACCTAAAATGAACAGAAAATATTTGCAGTCAGTTATGTGCTGCATTCTCCTCGTAACCCAGCAACCTGGGATGTTCAACACATAACTATAATTAAATTAAAAATATATTGCAAGTCACCCATAAGAAACCCTTAAGATGCTATTTTCATGCAAATGTTCCTGTATACTAAAGTGAGTTTAAGAACCACAGAAAATACACTACATGTGGGGAGAATTCTTTCTAAATGTAAAAGTTTCCCATGAGATGTGAGCAGCTCTTTAAGAAGTGTATTACCCAGTTCCTTCAGCAGCTTCTCTTTGTGATTGCTGGGGAAGATACAACATTTACCAAAACTGAAAAGATTCTAAGTAGTTATTGCACTGAAGAACAACTCTGGAGAAATGATAATGGAACAATGACATTCTACCGTCCTCTTTTTTGGTTTTGATGATAATCAAGATGACAACAATATCTGAACTATTTTTCTATCTCCAAAATAAGACCAACCTCCCTCCCCCCACTTAAATGGAATGTTTCAGAAACCAGAGTGAGCCACTTCTCCATACCACACAGAGTGTTCACATGATACCTTTTTCCACTGGCAATTGAGTTTTAAATGTAGGTGATTTATCCCTTGGAAATAGAGATGGTCAAAGACATTTTGAAATTAATAAAATAAACAGGAACATGCTGTGGGAATTTTGCCATTTACTTCAGTGGGCCCAGGCTTTCACCCATTGGAAATCCTTTTAGAATTTTAATTTTGTTTTTTCTAAAGTTGGTTAGAAAACCTGGGCACTGAACACAACATATAGAAAACTCAACTGCAGTGGAGCACCTGACAGGTGCCATTAGCATATCCACAAATGTAGCCACGATGAAGAACTTTCCAAACAGGTGTAAAATTGATCATTGTTAGCCATTTAGCCACATGCATTCCTGCTCCTTAGGATACTTTTATCTGTTGAAATGAATTTGAGACATTTACAGCTGCATCTTTTTCTAGCACCGTGTGATCTGTATTTTTATGTGGAAAATCTATTTAGTTCTTTGATGGATGAGGTAAGAAACTCGGGTAACCCTCATTCTATTGCTGGATTCTCAGCTTGCCATTAAAAATATTACTCTTTTTCCAGAATATTAGCTGTAAAACTGTGCCTTGTTAAAGTTACAATCAGAGGGTGCAATAAATGGGTGATTCAAGCATATATTACAGTGTAATGCTTGTCTCGGGGCACTTGCCTCTTTGACTCTGCTGCCGTGTGTGCAGCCCAGCAATCCCACAGCCACTGCTGTGGTGGAAAACACATAGTCCCTCACTTAAATAATATATCCCCTCCTGCTCCAGCTCTCCTTTGGTACAAAGACAGTCCCTTTAAAATTTAATCAGTAGCTTTATCATTGCCTGCAGGCAAATGGTACCATGCAAAAGTGCCTTTGGAGCAGAGAAATCTAATGGAATTGTACCCTCCCTCCCTTTCACCTTTTCATTTAATCTTCATAAAAATGATAAGAAATAGTACCAAAGAAAGGGAGGGGAACTAGAATGCTATTGTCATAGCTGAATTCTACTTCTCTGGTGAACGTGTCTCAGTAATAGCAGAGTTCTTAGCACTTCTGCTGCGAGTACAGATTGGGTGAAACTCAAGCCCTCTGCCCCAGACAATTTATGAAGAAACAGGCACTACTCTTTGCCCCAGAAATGCAAGATCTGAGTGACTGAGAATGCACCCTCTTGTGTGTGTGCATGTATGTTTTTATTTTTATCACTAGCACAAAACAAACCAGTTCTGAAATTTCCAAATGGCACTTTTAAACCATTACATAAAGATATTCCTGGAAGATAACCAGGTGCAAGGTAAGTGTGTGGGGAAAGGTTTGGAGCAAAAGTTGGAAGGTGGGAGTTTAATGAACAGTCTTCAGCTGGTGGTTGTGTACTTTATTCAAAAGCCCACTGTTACATTTGAATTGTTTCTCAGAGCAGAATTCAGCCAGCCACAGGCAAATGAACGTAATCAAGCACACCATGAATATAACAGTTGTGGGAAATGGAGTTGGGCGTGGGTCACAGCATAGAAGACCCTGGACCAAAATCATTGGAAGAACCTGGGATGGGATAAGAAAAGAGTTAATTTCCAGGAGTGGTGTTTGGCCGAGAGCAGTGGTTCTCAAACTTTTTTTTCCTCAGACCACTTGAAAATTATTGAGGGTCTCGGTGGACCACTTAATGATCTTTCCAAATGTTGTTTGTACCGTTAGCTAACTATTGTAAAGTGCTTTGGATAAAAGCCCTATATTAAAAAAACCCTGAATAATAATTAACGTTTTTTTGTTCTACAAATAAAAGCACACAACTCATATTTTAATATCAGTAGTCTGACCTTTCTAATGTGATGGATTTGCCCTCTCTCCCCCGCCGCGGCAGCCCTGAGCTGGGGCTGGGAAGGATGGGGATCTCTTCTTCTCTCCCACAATTGTGGCAGCCCCCGAGCTGGGGCTGGGAAGGAGGGGGGTCTCTCCCCCACCGCAGCAGCCCCAGTGCTGGGGAAAGTTGCCTCTTTCTCTGGCTGCCGCAGCCCTGCACATCCCAAATTCCCCCACCCCCTCTTCTCACCCCATTGCCCCCTCCCACCTACCCCTTATTCCCCCCAAGGCCACCAGCTCACCTTACATGTATGGCTTCTCCTGGTTCCAGGCACCTAATTAATGGAGCCACGCCTGCGCAGCTCCACTAATTAGGTGGGTGGCCCTTCATGCTCATGTGCGGCTGCCCAGACACGCACCTTAGAGGAAACTATATGCAGACCACCTGAATGGAGCTCATGGACCACTGGTTTGAGAACCTCTGGCTTAGAGCTTACCCTGCCATTCAAAGACTGTAGGCATTAATTCTTGCTTCTTGAATGATATTTTGCCATTTAGGAAAAAAGTATAATTCTGTGAGTGCATCTTCTTCAGATTCCTCTCGGACTTCTAGTCACATGGACATAAGAGGCTTGTGATTCTATAATGCAGGGATCGGCAACCTTTGGCACGTGGCCTGCTAGGGTAAGAGCCCTGGCGGGCCTGTTTGTTTACCTGCCGCATCTGTAAGTTTGGCGATCACGGCTCCCACTGGTCATGGTTCGCCATCCCAGGCCAATGGGGGCAGCGGGAAGTGGTGGTCAGCACATCCCTCGGCCTGCGTCGCTTCCCGCTGCCCCCATTGGCCTGGGATGGCGAACCGCGGCCAGTGGGAGCCACGATTGGCCGAACCTGCGGACATGGCAGGTAAACAAACCGGCCCGGCCCGCCAGGGCGCTTACCCTAGCGGGGCACGTGCCAAAGGTTGCCGATCCCTGCTATAATCCCTGCCCTTATATAATCCCAGACAAAGACAGATGGACAAACACAAGGTAGGAGGACCAAATTCTGCTGGCAGTTACATGGATGTGGCTTTCCTTGAAATCACCTCAAACAGTCAGTCACTCCTACCCCTTTATGTGCATATACAAACACATTCATACATGTAAACATGGTCACTCACCATACATGCATGTAGGCTTCCATTACTTTCTCTCCAAGACACCTGCATCCACAAAACCTGAAATATAGAAGGCAAGCTTTTCCTGATTTCCTGTGTGACTAGTACTCTCTGAATAGATCCCCCAGAGGCTCTGGGACTGTGCCATTTGGGGAAAACATTTCAGGACAAGTGAACATCATTCATCCATTTGAGATTTGGGAAATGCAAATAGTCTATTGAGAATACTGTTGGTTCTATCCAATATGTACTAATGCACAATGTTTTGTTGCCACTCCTGTGATTTTTTTTATTTTATTTTTTTTATTTGTTGCTTTTCTAGTAAATGTTTATTAGTTTGATTGGAACTATCTGTACTGTGGGTCTGTCCTTTCATGATGTGCAGGCTGAAACTTGGAGACACACAAAAATGATAGTTTAATAGTCAGAGTTGTGGGGCACCTCTAGCCCTCTAATATGTGGTACTATTTTTTCCTCTTGTTTTTTTCAAAAGTGTTGGTGCTTTAGAGGGATATTTACAGGCAGACACGCAACTCAAATCTGATACGCATATAAAAGACACAGGTTTGAGGTAGGATAGTTGTGACGGGATATATAAACTCACCCTGGCTCAGTCAGGCCCACCCCATTCCCATTGGTGCCAGGATCAGTGGGAAGAGTTAAAAGCGGAGAGCTCAGCTGAGAGCTAGCTGTGAAGAAGAACAGATCTCTGGCTGTCACTGAGAGAAGCCTGGCTGGGGACAGGAAGTGACTAGAGGCTGTTGCCTTCCTTACCTGGTGGTGCTGAGTAAGACAGCTGCAGGTGGTGCCTTGCCTGAATACAAACCTCTTTGTCTTTTGCACCAGTCCAGGAACACAACAGTGGCTTGCTGGAAGCCCAGGGGTGACTCAGTCACAGTATTATTATATACAGGTAAGAAAATATGTATTTGGTGTAATAGATTGATAGAGCTACAAGTAGCTAGTGTAGAGTTTTTGTACATAGACAGGTACATAGGGGTTTGGTGCAGAACTTTTATATGTGGCTTAGTGTGCAGGTATCTAAGTATCTAAAAGTGACTGACATCTTTATAGCTCTATTACAATATAGTATTAACTTGAGGTCGTTATTGTTCATCTTTTCTTGCATGTTACAAGTAGCCATTGGCTGAGGCCCAGAGCTCCTCACACTGGCTTAGGGAGTATCTGAACCATGCTGTGATATCTTCCATCTCACATACGTATCAGATTTTGTTTAGCCTCATTGTAATTGCAGGGTTTTCTCTTGTGTGCTGTAATGTGAGAATGCATTTCCTTGCTGCTGCTGTTACCAGTATGAAAAACTTTCATTGTGGTTGTGCAGATTTGAGGACATATGTTCTAGAATATAACAGCCCTTTAAAAAAATCCAGTTGTACGTCAGATTTTCTGTCAGATTTTGTATATGTGTCCAAAATGTTTGTAACTGCCAGTAGTCTCAGAAAACATGCATATAGTGACCCACTTGCCCACATCTCCAAGAGAGTTTGGGGCTATTTGAGTTCTCTTTGCTGGTGGCTACAAGGATTTAGAAATCTGTGGTTATTTCATTGGAGTTCTCTGGCGAGGAGGTAACATTATGTGCATATTGCAGGGTGTCTGCCCAAGAGTTGTGACCTATAGCTCTTTGAAATTCTCATGGCCATGTTTATGTGCTGCACATCTATTTCAGCAGGCTTCAGAGTTTCATAGAGAGAAACTTGTTTGAGATATAAAACACTCATGGTGTTAAGTGTGTCCAGTGGAGTTGTCTCTTTCTGGTCTACACAGGCAGACTAATAGTGATTAAAAACAAAAAAAAACTTAACTGAATTTTCTTCTAGATTCCCCCTCTACATGTGATAAAGCTTGAAAATCCTTCCACAGTTGTCCCCACTTTGCTTCTCAACCTTCATGGCCTCAATTGAATCTACCATTCTTCCAGCCAAAGTATAAGTGATGGGACTCGCTTCAGCTCCTGTAAACAATGCCACCTGTTTGACTGGAGGGGTTGCTGAGAACAAATTTAAAATGTTTCTTCTTTCCTTCAACCCACTGGCTGAACCTGCTGTCTAAATTATGCTGGGCCCCTGGGCAGTCCAGAATCAGAAGGGCACATAGGTGTCTTAATTTAGCTTCCCCTCCTACCAGGCTGTGAGTTCACCCTTTGTGTTTTTCATATTCTGCGTGGAATGCTTTTTTATTTTATTAGTAACTATTTGCTGTACAATTTCTGCAAATAATTCTTGGACTGTAGATGGTTTGTAAGCTGCTAATTGGGAGTATTTGATATTCAAAACTTGTAGTTTGAAACATTTGTTAGTTTTGATAGGACACATTGATTCTGTGTTCCCTTATTTGAGAAGAGTAACTTTGTTGTTAGAATCAGGTTTATAGCATGAAAACCCACTTTCATAATTCGCTCTGTGAAGATTCTTCAACTTTTCCTTAAAATTCACTGTTTCAGTAAATATTCTTTTGCTAGAGTGTTCACAGCAGGGCCAGCTCCAGGCACCAGCGAAGGAAGCAGGTGCCTGGGGTGGCCAATCGAAAGGGGCGGCATGTCCGGGTCGGTGGCGGCGGCACTTCGGCGGGAGCTCAATCCGTGCGCTTCAGTGTTCTGCAGCAGTTCAGTGGTGGGTTCTTCACTCCCTGTCTTCCTCAGCGGCATTTCGGTGGTTGCTCAATCGTTTTTTTTTTTTCTCGCCACTTGGGGCGGCAAAAAAGCTGGAGCCGGCCCTGGTTCACAGACATTGAACATAAAAGGGAAACAAACCGCCAAAGTGATTTTTTTTTTTTTAAACCAAGCCCCTGAAGGTATATTTGTGGAAACTGTGTTCAACATTCACCCAGCTCTGGGGAGGACATGCTTACTGTACTAGGTGTGACAGATATGGCAATTTCCTGCAATATCCTTGGGAGACCTTATAGAATTAAGTTTAAGGATCTTTGGGGTCCATTGTCTTAAATGAATGGTTTATGTATTGTGGGTTGGGATTATATGTAACCTTTTGAGGGGGGGAGATGTGAGATCTGGAGGCTCAAAGAACTATATTAAACCATGTGCCAGACAACAATGCACACTTGAAACAAAATGCATGAAGCGTCTTTCTTAGAGAATATCCATGGGGCAGTTAATGCAAATTCCTCACCCCCGCCTTTTTGAAGCTGTGCCCTGAGGAGTGGGCCACTGGCTGCTGATCACCTGTTACGTGAGGCCAAGACTAAGACCTGAACTGTATAAAGGAAGAGAGAGAACTATTCCTGGTTGTTCTGGCTCTGGATCTGAAACAGTTATGAACATGTAAGCATGGGGAAACCTAGCTGTGGGTTTTAAGGATTGACACCTGCCAGAGCCTGACGCTGGAGTTGGGGTGACCTCCGGTGAGCTTTTTAGGCATTGTATTATTGTTTTCAGTATGTTTTCTTGGTAATGCTTTTCCTTTAAGAATAAATGTGCTAGCTTAGAAAGAGGAATGTGGTAACATAACTGTGGGCCGTTACACTACTATTAATAGCCTTAGAAGAGAAAACAAAGCACAGAGGCTGGCCTAGTTAGGCAGTCTGGCTTGCTGGGAATATCACAGTGTAGGCAGCAAACTGTAGAGCTTGGAAAAAACTCTGGTCAGGAGGGAGAGAGATATGGGTCTTGATCAAGGAAAGGTGAGAGCTGAGGAGCCAGGAGCCTAGGCTGGGTCCCCTTAGTGTATCATGGAGGGGAATACAGATGCAGCTGCCCTGAACTGAGACTCCAAGTGTATGGGGCAGCGCTGCATTTTACGCCATGCACCTGGTATGGCAGGCAGCACTGTGAAGCAAAGTTCTTTTTGTGGGTGGAGTGTGAAGGTAAATCTGGTGAACATGGAAATCTGCTTCATTTTCTTCTCTTCTAAATGCGGCGCAGAAATGCCCATCTGCACACAGAAATTGTGAATTTGTTACTGAATTAAGCAACATTGATGTCAGCTGCTCTAAAATCAAGAGAAGTGTCTTCCCAAGGGCCTTGCAATTCTTTAACTAAATTGAACTAGTTTAAATTGGTACAATGTCAGTGTGTAGATCAGCCCAAAGGCTGTTTGATATGGACAAAAACTCAGCCCAGGATCCTCTCCTCACTTCCACTGACTGAGGGATCCCTCTCCCTGTCTGATACTAATTCACACACCCTTATCTAACATTTCACAGATGGCAGTCACCTCTAAATCCCAACCTGGAGCTCTAAGCCCTTCTGTTTGTTCCAGCTGTGGTGTTAGTTCCTACCAGCAGAGTGTCTCCCACACTGAGAAATAACTGCTTAGCACAAAAACAACAAGGAGTCCGGTGGCACCTTAAAGACTAACAGATGTGAGGTTTTTTCCCATGAAAGCTTATGCCCACATAAATCTGTTAGTCTTTAAGGTGCCACCGGACAACGGATTTATGTGGGCATAAGCTTTCATGGGGAAAAAAACCTCACATCTGTTAATCTTTAAGGTGCCACCGGACTCCTTGTTGTTTTTGTGGATACAGACTAACACGGCTACTCCCTGATGCTTAGCACAAAGTACCACTGATATGCAGGAACATGATCAGGGCCCAGGTTAATATAAGATTCCAGCTATTCTGCTATCAGAATAAAAGGGCTGAGTCCTGAGAAAGGTAGGGATGGAAGTAGGTTGGGGATGGATAACGTATTCCAAACAAGATACAGAGGGTGGGGCTTACTCTCACCACAATCTGTGGGCACAAGAATATAGCATGGCCATTCTGGAAATGTAGTACTTGCTTGCATAGGCATTGATCCGACAGTCTGATGCACACAGACTGACCCTTATGCCAGTATGCAGTCCCACTGAAGTCACTAGGGCTCATATGGGGGTAGGAATCTGCTCGTGTGAATCAGATTCGCATCCGGCATGTAGTCCCCATTGAAATTGTTTCAGACATGGAGGGAACTCCAGAAGTGAAGTATGAGGCTAAACCAGAACCCGGGTTGGATTCATGTGCCCACCGGAACTCTATTCTCTCTCTGCCCCTAAAGGCATGTTTTGTACAGTACCTGAAGAAGGGCTACCTTGCGGACAAAGCAATGCAAGTCCAAAGATCTAGGTTTCATTTCCATCTCTGCCACCAACTCACTGAAGCAAGTCACTTAACCTTCCTGTGCCTTCTCTTCTGCATCTGTGCAATGGGGGGCTACCTCCCTCCCTCAAGGGAATGTGTGAAGCTTCATTCATTAATGATCATAAGGTATTCTGAGATCTTCAGAGGTAAATATTATTACTCATAGGTGTGAATACAAACTATAGTGTAACCCTGGCATTGTGCCACTCAGTCCATGTGTTTACAGCTACATTCTGGGCTGTACTGCTCAGCGGGATGGGACAGAAGGCACCGCAGAGTAGGAGATGGGGATGAAAAGTGGATTTAAGCCATTTTTGTGCCTTCCCGATTCTTCCTGTTTACAGGCCAGTAGTTTAGGCTCCCACCATACATTAGAGCAACTCCAGGGTCTGCTGTAATTTATGGCAGCATCTCCCACAGCTGCCTGTGGGTGCTCTATGACACAGAACAGCTACAGTGTGTATAGCCATAATGCTGGTGGGTGGTGGTGGTTGCAGTATTTGGGCTGTATACACATCCCTATGCTGCTCCTGCACTTAGAAAATTCATGTTGGGGGTTGTTGCAACTTCTATACAGCCCTTGTTTGCCAGTAGAACAGTGTACAGGAGCTGGAGCAGTCGCATCTGGTCATTGGTCACTTTGTCTGCTGCAGTTGGGGCATATAAACAAGAAATTCTTCCCTTTCAATTCACAGATTCCAAGGCCAGAAGGGACCATTGTGATCATCTAGTCTGAACTCCTGTATAACACTATACAGCCCCCCTTGTTTAGGCTCCCACAGGCCATAGAACTTCCCCAAAATAACTCCTAAAGCAGATCTTTGAGAAAAACATCCAGTCTTGATTTAAAAATCAGCAGTGATGGAGAATCCACCTGAGGCCTCGAGTTGCTTCTATTAATCCTAAAATTTACCATAGCCCCTAACTCCCCCTCCCCCATTCCAAGTAATGGAAGCTAACAATGATCTGTGTTTTCACACAGAGCTCTTTCCCATTTAAAGTGATTGGAGGAGATGGTGGGAGACTGTGGGATAATAGATTGGAGGGGTAGCGGGCTGGTGGGGAGTGGAGTTAGAGGGCAGGTGTCAGAGACAGCCATGAAGTGAAAAGCTGCTCTGAACTGCTGAGCTAGTGTTTGGATCTTATGCTGAACTCTTTGGCAGTCTGTCCCCCAGCCGGAGATGTAGTTGGTTGGCCTGAGGGGGACTTACAAAGGTGTAAGTAATGCCAATGCTTGTAGGCATTCTATTGTGTTTTGCCCTTTGCTCTATAGGCTTTGTACCTTTTGAGGAAGGAAGTAATAATGCTTTGTTACAAAGGTGGTGTTTGTGTCCCTGCAAATGAATGCTGTCCCAGACTCCCAAATGGAAACTCGTACCTGTGCCAAAACGGAGTTGGAACCGTGTGGTTAACATGTTGGGGACCCAGGGATCTCAAAGATCCAGTCTAAGTGGCTGGACTACCTGGTTCTACCCAGAGCAAGGTGGAGGAAGCCAGGCCTGTCACTGGTGGGGTGCATTCTAGCGGGACTAAAAGGAGTCTAAGGCATAGTCCTCCCTGTGTCAATGGCAGGACTAATATACTTAACAAAGTTCTTATCTCACGTCTCTACCCGGGCAGTCCATCCACCCATGCCCAGAGCTTAGGTTCTCCGTGAATTCCCTTCCCCCTGATTTTTTGAGCTAAGAGCATGGGTTTGTTAGCTCAGTAAACATTTTTCAGTAGTAAATGACATGAATAAATCCATTTCCTCTTCTCCATATAGTTCATTATTTAAGGGGAGCAGATGATTAAATCTAGTACAGCTGTTTTTAATTTTCTGTCAGGCAGGAAGAACGCAGCCAAGCGGGATCTGTCAAGCCTCGGTGTTTGTATTTATCAGCATCTTGTGGGAAACAGAAAAGCCAGCTGCATGGAAACATCTGTCTTCTCCTGCTTCACTTTCTCTATTTTTGGATAATTTTAGTGCTTCTAATTATGGGGGATGGATCTGGTATAGGGAGCTGTTGCTTTTCTCATTCAATCCCTAGCATGTATTCACCTAACAGAACACCTGGGCACCACCAGGGAAATGGGATTTAGGCAGGTCCTCTTCAGAACAATATTGGTCACTCAGATGTTTCTGAAGAGAGCAACCCCTTTTTCTGCACCCCTCATTGCTTTCTGTCAGCCAGCACTGTCTACAAAGACAGTTTCAAAAGAGAAGGCCAAATTCTCTGCTGACTCCACTGAAGTCATTAATTACACTAGCAGAGAACTTGGCCTGCTGGGTTGCTCACACTGTCAGAGAAGAAAAGGGGTGGGCCCCTGGAGCAGAGAGAAAGATAAAGTGCTTCCTTGCCTTCAGGTGGTACTAGGCTCAACTGCGTGAAAACGGGAGATGTTAGTTCTATGGGAGCTTTCTGAATTTAAGAGACAGTCTTGGGTCAAAAAGACAAAGATCTCATTGCTTTGTATTTATTAACTAATTTCTCCCTCCAAGCATGCTAGCATGCCTAGCCTTTTACTTTTGACATCAGAAGACAAATGAGCTGTCTTCCTTGGTAGCAGTGTTGGGAAACAGTTTGTCATTGACTGGGTCATGCTGCCCACCCATCCCCCAATTTCCTAGAAGGTCCAGTGTGACCAGAAAGATTCTGGAACCTTGTAGAATACCCGCTAGTGTTTAAAGGAGATCCAGATAAGAGGGTCTTGTACGATGATGCAGTATTGAATCATCCTGTGAAGATGGGATGCACTATGGCAAAGAGAAGTGGGGCACGTATGTTTCTGAAAGGAGTTTCTGCCACCAAGCAGGCTCCTAGCCTGCCAAGCAAAATGAAGTGTGTATGTGCAATGGGGCCAGGTATGTTAGGGACAAGAGGGGGTGTTCTCCTCACCCCCTTATCTATAAATGCTGCCGTTGAGACTTGACTGAAGTTGAAAATCTGGATTGATGATAAAAATGGTAGGTTCATGGCTGTTCCCTGGGGAAAACGTGTAACAATCAGTGTCATTTCCAGCTTTTGAGATAATTTTGGAGATGGTTCAGAAGCAGGAAAATAAAAGCAATCGTATTTAAGGAGCTAGAGGGAAGTTATGTTCTACTGAAATATCAACAAATGTACATCAAAACTAGCAGGCTCCATTTATAAAACCAGAGCAGGCTCCTTGTCATAGAGCAACCCCACCATTAGCAACCCCCTGCAACAAGCCATGGCATGACAGGCACAACATGTGAACCCTGCCTCCGTTTCCCCTCTCCTGTAATCCCATAACTGCACTTCAGGTCTTCTCTCTCAGTACTCATCCTTGGGGCTCACTTATAAAACTTGCACAAAATAGTCCATAACAAAAGTCCCAGCATAAAATCCATTCCTCACACCCCATGTAAATAGTCATTAAGATCACCCGACGTTTCATCCAATGACAGCCAAAATATCACTCTTTGACTATACCTGAACTCTGTCAGCCCCCTCCTGTCCTTGGACAACCACCCCAGCTCTTCCAACTGGAGTGCAACCTGCGCTCCCCACTAGGAACCTCTACCACCTCTCTGCTGGGATCATGTTTGCTGGGAAGCATCCCTCACTCCCCCGGCCCTCTCACAATTCCTCTGGATCCTGCTCTCTGGCCCTGGAGAAGTCAGCCCAATTCATTGACCAATTTGCAGTGTACTGAGAAGGCATGGGTCCACTGGACCTGTTCCCTCCTCAACGGCCAGTGTCCCCTGTGATATTACCCCACCTCTATACAAAGCAATATTGGGGCTCCTGTCCTCATTTATCTAAAACAGGCTCTCTCAAGCTCCCCTCTTCCTACCCACCCATGTCCCCCGACATCAACATCTCACTTTAATAGGTATTTTATTGCAGTAATTTGACACTAAATAATAAGGATGTTTTTACTTGTGCTTTCAAAGTTTTCTTTGTCCATCCTCTTCCCTCTGTCTGCCCCTCTCTTTTTTCCTTTTCCCTTGTGGCTTCCCCTTCCTCCCTCTAAACCTCCCCACAGTTCCTCCTACATTCTCTCAATTTCCCTCCTTCCTTTCCATCATCCTCATTCATTCCCATCTGGCTCAGTATTCTCCCCTTTACCTCGCCAGAAAGTAGCAGGCAATAAATGTGGAGATATTTAATGTGTAACTTTTAAGCAGGATCAGAGTTGGACTCATTGGAACTACTTTGTTTTAAATTGTTTCCATACTGAGCCACTCTTTTTAAAGCCCAGCATAAGGAGGAACTAATTAAAAGTTTGGGTTTCATACGAATGAGTCTGATATACAGAAAAATAATTTGCATGCAAAATAATTCAAGAAGTTATAAATAGGAAGCTTTGGGATGATACAATCAGGTTACATTGTCCATTGTTACTCATTCTGTAGATCCGTGATACTCAGACGTAGGCTCAGGAGCTGCAAGTGGCTCTTTAATGTGTCTCCTGTGGCTCATTGAACCACATGAGATTAAAACACTGTGTGATTTAATTATTGACCCGTCCGGATGCTTTTACCATGTTATTAACCAATCAGAGTTGGTAAAATAATACTTGGTCAGAATAACTAAGAAAAAAATATATAAATAGTAAATGAAACAATGAATTCACACTACTGCGACTCTTTTGGATAATGTCGATCACTAATTTGGCTCCTGAACCACTGAGGTCTGAGTATCACTGTCCTAGATGCTTCTCTGATGTACCATTGGGATTGTGATCCTGCCTGAGCTTATGAAAAGCACATTCTACCTTTGTTTCACTTATAATCCTGTGCCCTGCACAGCAGTCTGTCTGCAAACAGTCAGTTGCAGGATCAGGGCCCTGCATAATCTATACTGCATGCCACTGTGAGCAAACAACCAATTCCGTGTTTGCCACTTGAATAGCCTTAATAAAATGTCCAGAAGACCATAATTAATTCTGTCTCTCTGTTATTACAGCCATAACTGGCCCCTAAAATTAATCTGCCTTTTGAGGATAGCCGTCAGACAGAAGGGAACAAATCTTACAATAGTTCAAAGAGGAGAAGCACCAGCCTGTTCCATTCAGAGCAAGGATGAAAACTGTTCTGACTTTGGAAAAGTGAGGTGCTATCCCTGTCTAGATGGCTCCCAATGACTTGTCAGCCAGGGGATTGTAATGCCTCAATGCAATTTACCCAACTGAATGTAGCCGAACCTCTTAGGAATTGGTAGCTGATATTGGAGTCTCCAAATGGATCATGTTGCTTATAACATTTGGACATCAGTTGCTTCTTATAACTTTTCCTTACATGCATGTAACCTACAAGGTGGTAATTTATAACCTTTGCACATCTTTATTGATGACATGTGTTGTGTTCTGTGGAGGCTCACTAGTTACAGATGGGCAGCCTGGACTTCTGGTTTTGGTGGGACAGTATTCGTTTTTGGATGGGGTTGTCCTGGAAGGCATGAAGAGCATCACAAAATATCTTCATTGTCACAATGATACTAATTTCAACATGCTATTGCCATTGACGGTTATGCCGCAACATGGTGATGCAACACACACATGTCATGATGCCACTTTGTCTTGGAGGAAAGCCTTTACTTTATTCATTCTGTACACTTACAAAACATTTTTTTCCTGCTCACTCATGGTAAGCATCCTAACATGGTAAGTTCACTGAGTAACTGTATAATGTTATGGGTGTTGCCCCTGTCCATCATCCTTTCCCCTTCATACTACCTTGTTACTCTCTTCAGTGTATTCTTTGTATTAGCAGACACCTCATGTACTTCACACTGCTTTTGAGATAATTAATAAGGCTGCACAGAGAGGCATGCATGATCCCTTTCTAGCTATGCAAGCTGGGCTGTGCAAAATCCCTTTCTCTCAGGGATGTGGTGAGCTAGCATTCTTAGGGTTAACTGACAATTTCTTCCATACTTCCTTCTTTTTACCCTGGAAAGGCAGAGATGCTAAACCACAGTGTCTATAAAAAGATTCTCATCAGAACAAATAATAAAATAGGGCCACCTCTGAAAAGGAATTGCCTTTAATTCCCTAAGTGAACAAAAATGGTGGGTTCGGTTGAGAAGGCAGGTCGATGTGTATCCAACAGTATCTCCCCTGACCTAGTTCCAGGTGCCTGGCAAATGGAGGACTGGAACTGGCTGTAGCATGGAGGAACTACCAAAGCTGCCGATCTGAAGTAGTTGGAACTTGTTGAGTCACTGAGAGCTTTGTCAGCTGGAAATGCCAACCTGTCAGTCAGGAGGCAAATATTTAGTGGAAGGAGCTGGTGTGAGAAGTGTGAGACGCTCCACTCCACCCGTCCTCACAGGCACAGCCTACAGTAGGCAGGAAAATCTCACTTCAGTCAAAAACTTGTGGAAAGTTCTGGGTAGCTGTAGCAGATGACAAGGAGCCTTCTGGACTGCAGATAACTAGTTGCAGGGTGCATCCTTTCCCCAGGCAAGTTGAGAGATTCACACCAGAGGAGCCTTATTCATTAACAGTGTTCAACCATTCTGCAGTGAGTGACATCCATGAAAAGGTTAATTTGGAAAAGATAGCTTTCAGAAGCTGTTGGAAATGGTGGTGTGCCTCCAGGATCAGCCATTCAGACTTTGAAGCTTGTTTCATTAGCTGAATGTGTGATCACTTAATAGACTGCTGCCTAGTTTGGGGGTGGGATTCTGGGGAAGTTCAGAGAACTTTCTCTTCTCTGTATGTAGTTCAACTAAACTCTTTTTCATCTCTACTGTTACATTTCTAACTCCCCCCTGGATTCCTAATGGCTGTGATTGCTTCAAATGCAGCACATTTCATGAACTTCTGAAATGATTTTTCAGACTCTTTCTCTCTGTGTCTTGAGGATCATTAAAGATATTGCTCTTTAAAAGTAAGGTTTGCTATCCTCACCATCCTGCTTCTAATCCGGTTATCCTGCAAAGAAATACAAATGCTGAATTTTTGATGTTGCGTTAATTAATATTCTCTTGTACCAATATGCTTTGATATCATAAACTTGGGAGTTTGGCTGTACAGCTGGATTAAGGAGAGAAGGGGAAAAGCTCTTTAAAATCCAAACCAAAATACCTGTGAGAACTAAGGAACCAGAAAATTACTCACAAAGTAAATTGTTTTGCTTAACTGCACTCTCTCTCTTTCCCTTCTCCATATTCTCCACTGAGATGGAATTGTTACAGTCTTCTAAATGACGCCCTGGCCTAATGATACCCATTTAGAGATTCCTCAAGCTGTCACTGTGTCTCTCCATTGCACATGATGGAAGTCTGCATCTCGGCTGCTTTTCAGTTTCTCTCTTGCTCACTCTTCTATCAATCTGAGAAAATAATGGGCCAGATTGTGGCATTGTTACTAATATGAGTAGTGCTTTTGACTTCAATAGGACTACTTACCTGAGTCAGTGTTCACCAGGAGATGAAGAGCTGCGTAACCTGGCCCATAAGATTCCTGCATGGAACGTAGAGGGTATAACCGTGGCATTGTAGCAATATTATATGAGCAGTAAAAGTAGTTTCTATCATTGAAATGTATAAATCGCAACTGCTCTGTCAGCCTCATCCTACAGCAAAAACATTTCTGTACTTGGGCTGAGTAACAGATGTCAGTTGAGCTCCTGGCAATGGCATATGGCTGCGACCACAGACAGTACAAGACCACTGTGTATTTCTATACGTGGAGTGCCGCAGCAGCCAGGGGCAGCTCTCTGTTTGTTGCCGCCCCAAGCACAGCAGGCAGGCGGCTTTCGGTGGCGCGCCTGTGGGTGGTCCGCTGGTCCCGTGGATTTGGCGACGTTTCTACGGGAGGTCTGCCGGTGCTGTGCCATCGGCATCCCCAACGCCGAATTGCTGCCAAAACCGCAGGACCGGCGAACCTCCCGCAGGCATGCTGCCAAAAGCCGCCTGCCTGCCGCCCTCACAGCGCCCGGCAGGCCACCCCACGTGGATTGCCTCCCAGGCATGCGGTTGGTGCGCTGGTGCCTGGAGCCGCCCCTGGAAGCAGCTAATGAGATCACAGTAGCCAGATGAAAAACAAGCACAATGTTACAGATAAAGACAAGTTTAGCCTGTGCTTCATGACACTTCAATTGTCTGACACGGGGATGGGGTGGTCTCCTAACCTCCTAACTATCAATATTTATCACAAATGTTCAGCTTAGCCTGCTGGCTGAAGGTGTAGCCTTCCCACTTCATAATTATCTACAAAACCTGGACCAGGAAGAGGGCAAAGGAGTTGGCCTACTGAATTATTCTCAGGCAGTAGTGAAGATATTACAAAAAGTGTCTAATTTCAGTGCAGGTCAAATACTCCTTAGCAAATATATGATTTAATGAATCTTGTGAGTTTTCATCAAATAATTTATTCCATGAAAATTGTTTTTTGCATCATTTGACCAACTTGTGAAGCTGATCAAATGCTAGTCATCCAGCATGTTACTTGAGGAATAGTGGCAACATCCATTAATAACTTATATGATATATATATATATTGCTATTGTTTAAATGCAGAATAGGATATTTCTTCATGGATGGGTCTGTGATGTACTTTTATTTGTATAGTGCCATCGGTAAGGAAGGTATTATACAGACAAGGGCTCTGGTTCAAAAGAACTTACACGCTAAATAAACCCTAATTCAAATCTACTGTGTCTTTAACACAGTATCAATAGAATTTAAAAAAAGAGCTGTCTGCTTGTTATGGGTTGGGAGGTATTCGGGGACACAACCTTGTCTTCAACTTCTCCAAATACGCATTTAGGGAAAATTGACACTGGAAAAAGTGCAATGGGGGGAGGGCCAAGGAGGGATTGATGTGGAGAAAACAAGGAATTAAATGTGTCAGCTATCTCTGCATTCCCCAGTGCAGTACATCACAATCCACTCATGTCTAATGCACCTTGCCACACATGGGATTGTACATGAGCTTGGCAGTGTTGATCAGAAGAGACAATAACTTTTAAACACTGAATGAGGGAGTTGCCTGAGTGTGAAGTAGTGGAGGTTACAGATAGAAAAGGATAGACTACCAGTTCTTTCTTTGCTAGCTGGACAAAAGCAGGTGCTAGCTTCTTGAGTTTTAAGTAACTGCCCCATGAGACCTAATGGTAATGAGGTCTGGGGTATGCAGATCACTGAAGGCTTTATATGAAAATGATTAATCTTTAAAACCATTGTGCCTAGCTCATCCTGGATGTAGCTTCATTGATTTCAGTGGAATTATCCCACGGATGAATTTGGCCCACGATGTTGAAGCATTGGGATTCAATTTGGAGAGGACAGGAAAGGGGTGATGTGACCAAAGGAGGAGCCAGGAGTTTGGCTGATGCGTTTCGGATCCACAAAAAGGAACTCAGACCATTTTCAGGAAGCAGGGCAGAATCATGAGTGTGGGAGCCTCTTCCTCCTGCTGGTGAGGATAGCATCTTAATCCCAGCAAAGTTTCCTAGGTGATGAGAAGCCAATGGACTGGTTGCTGAATACATTGACATATGCTCAGGATTCAGATTTGCACCATGATCCTTGCACACTAATGTGCAGAATAAAAGGGCATTTCCCTGGGAAATGCTGGGCCTGATTCTGCACTTTTTATTAGGACAATGCTCCAAATGAAATCAACAGGAGTTTTTCCTGTGAACTGTGGTGTCCGCCCTCTATGATTTAACACATGGCCATATCCTGCTCCAACATGTGTGCAACATGGTAGGTCTGAACAGTACAGAGCCAGATCATTAGAACAGTGATGACATGGTAAATACGTGGCGGCTCTGTAGGCTCTTGTGGTAATGTAGGTTAAGTTTCGCATTACCTGGTGTTAACAGAGGAACTAGATTCATGACAGCATAAAACAGCTGACCCATGAAACTCTGTTTATTTCCTCCATATGTGCCTGCTCACCTCTGGATATCAGACTACTTCAGTACTCAAATATCTCTATGGAGCGAGGGGAATTCAGAGAATCACAAGGCTATCATACTAGCCCACATCATTTGCCACACACGAGGTGAAAAAAGTAGGTGTAAAATATTACAGATGTCCTCCATGTTTAATCAACTGCATTGTAAAAGCAATGTAGAGCCTAATCCAAAGTGCACTCAGGTGAGTGGAAAGACTCCCTTTAAATTCCATGGGCTTTGATCAGGTTCATGCTGTATTTGCAACTACATAAACATTGCAAAATTGGCCAGTTTTATAAAACCATGTTATGACACTATAGTGAGGTGGTGTGGCTCCCCGCTGCCCCGGAAGGGGAAGAGCCCATCTGGAGGCCGGAGTGGGCGGAGCTAGGGCATTCTGAGCCCGCCCCTCAGAGAGTCAGGCGGCGACCTGGAAGTATAAAGCCGGGCCCTCAGAACTCAGTCTGGCCCCAGCAGCCAGAGAGACCAGACATCTCCAGCCTAGCTCGGGGCTGGGAAACCTCCGCGGACCGGAGTGACCGCCAGGAGCCGCCGGGCCTGCCCTGCGCCTCCTATCCGGAGGAGCTCCCGGACTTGCCAAACGATCCCTGGCCGGAGGAACCCATGCTTCAGGATCCTCCCGAGGCCAACGCCAGCATCCAAGTATGCCCAGAGGGGGAGTGTGGAAGTAGACCGGGGGCAGCCAACCCCAGTCTGGTTGCAGCACTGCCAGAGCCGATGTCAGTGTGTTGCGACCAGGATCCCCACTGACGAAGCAGCGGGTCTTCTGCCGCTGCTAGGGCCCCAGGCTGGGACGCAGTGGAGTGGGAGGGCCTGCGTCCCCCCTGCTACCCAACCTGTGGGTGGCAGTCCCCCCCTCTCCCAGGCCTGTTGAGGTTCAGGCCTATTACTGTGGCTCAGCCCTGCCTGAGGGCCTGAGCTTTGCCTCAGCGTTTGTTGCCCCGCCCTGACCTAGGGCCTGGGCTAAATACTTTGTTTACTGTTGCTCAACCCTAACTAAGGGTCCGACCCCCGACCTAACACTGGTGCCCGCCCTGAGCCGGGGTCGGGCTTCCTGTATCTTTCAGGACTGCAAGGGCTGCCGGTCGAGACCCAACCGCCAGACAAAGCACTCAAGCCCCAGCAGGTAGTGAGTCGGTGTGGCTCCCCGCCGCCCCGGAGCGGGTCGAGCCCTGGCAAACTCCTGTACAGACACAATATTTTTTTAGACTAGAAAAAGTTCAAGCATATTCTGTTACCATGTATAGAATTTCAGACATTCTAAAATTAGGACAATTTTGTGAGAGTTAAGGGCCAGATTTTCAAGTTCTCAGCTAAGAACTAGGCTGGATTTTCTAAGAAGTTTAGTATGTTGAATTGAATGAGGCGTCTCATGTGCAGAAAGGGAAGCATGTGCTTAAGTGGTTGCAAGATCAGTTATAAGGCTGTCCTTTTTATCTGTCCATATTTTTCTGCAATGAGAGGTTTTGTATATCATTCTAATTATTTCTATTTTTTTAAATTAAAGTTAAAATTAATGAATGTTTAAATTAATAAGAACATAAGAATGGCCATACTGGGTCAGACCAAAGGTTCATCTAGCCCAGTATCCTGTCTTCCGACAGTGGCCAGTGCCAGGTGCGCCAGAGGGAATGATCAGAACAGGTAATCATCAAGTGATCCATCCCTTGTCACCTTTCCCAGCTTCTGGCAAACAGAGGCTAGGGACACTATCCTTGCCCATTCTGGCTACTACCCCTAATAATTTTTGTTGCCCTTTTCTGAACCGTTTCCAATTCCAATATATCTTTTTTTGAGATGGGGCGACCACATCAGCATGTAGTAGTCAAGATGTGGGCGTACCATGGATTTATATAAAGGCAATATTATATTTTCTGACTAATTACCTATCCCTTTCTTAAAGATTCCCAACATTCTGTTCGCTTTTTTGATTGCCGCTGTACATTGAGTGGATGATTTCAGAGAACTATCCACAATGACTCCAAGATCTCTTTCTTGAGGGTAACAGCTAATATAGATCCCATCATTTTATATGTATAGTTGGGATTATGTTTTCCAATGTGCATTACTTTGCATTTATCAACATTGAATTTCATCTGCGATTTTATTGCCCAGCCACCCAGGTTTGTGAGATCCTTTTGTAGCTCTTCGCAGTCTGCTTGGGGGACTTAACTATGTTGAGTAGTTTTGTATCATCTGAAAATTTTGCAATCTCATTGTTTACCCCTTTTTTCAGATCATTTATGAATATGTTGACTAGGACTGGTCCCAGAACAGACCCCTGGTGGAAACCACTATTTACCTCTCTCCATTCTGAAAACTGACCATTTATTCCTACCCTTTGTTTCCTATCTTTTAACCTGTTACCAATCCATAAGAGGACCTTCTCTCTTATCCTATGACTGCTTACTTTGCTTAAGAGCCTTTGGTGAGGGACCTTGTCAAAGGCTTTCTGAAAATCTAAGTACACTATATCCACTGGAATGCACAGCCAAAATCAATGTATATCCTATCTAAACGGAATTAGTATGGTGTACAGCCTAATTAATAAGTACTGATTTTTCTCTTTGGAGTGTCTTTAGGTGTATGTATTGTATAGCAGATGTCTTCTAAACTCCCATTATCATTAAGGGTGTGTCAGGACTTGCTCATAAGGGTTTGAAAAAAAATTTAAGGCCAAAGTTTTCCATGTTGTTTGCACAAGGTTGTTTTGTGTGTGGGGAGTTTGAACACAGGAAACTACTGCAACAGACAAGGAAGTTAAAGGGAATTGGAGAAACTTGTGCTGACCTTTATGCAGGTGTGGAGTCCGTGGGACGCTATACAAATGTAAGGAGCCTAGTGGATGGTGCCCCTTTGCAAGATGAGCACCTGTTGGATTCAGGGAGAGATGAAAGTAACAATAACAAATAGGAAGAGGCTAAAGAAGTGCTGTGAATTAAGTTTGAAAATACAAGATTTTTTTAATTTTGGGGATGAAAGCAGGTAACCTGGGAGGAGAGGTGAGCTGTGGGAAAGTAGTGAGTCTGAAGGTAAGATTTGAAGGCAGAGTGACGATGGCTTGAGGCCAGGGAGAGGGAGGTCTCACGGGCAGCTGGGGCAGCATGAAGACACAAGTGGGAGGAGACATGGCAGAGTGTGGGTCATGAAGTTGGAAGCAAGGATGTACCAAGGCTCAGTTGTAGGCCCGGGCAATTGTGCAGCATCCTGAAAATGATGCAATTTATGGTGATGTCCCTCAGCGTTGGTAAGAAACCGGATCTGATTGTAACAAAGATGAAGAAGATTCTTTATCGAGGCCACTGGACACAGCCAAGGCCCTATAGTTCTCTTTGGCTTTCTAAGTTTCCGGACTCAATAAATATAGCCTGTAATATCACCACACAGAGTTTCCATAAATCCCGGCCTGGTCTAAGCACTCATGGGGAAGGACTACTAAGGACAAGGAGTTCAGACTTGATGCAGAAAGGGAGAGTTGGCCAACGAAGGTACAAATGAAAGGAGACGAAATGGCCATAAGAGTGCGTGGAAAAATAATCACTTTAACTGCAGCACATAGGAAGTATTGAAGAGGACAGTGTTGGGGAGATTGTATTTTGTTCATTTAGATGTAATCATGATATAAAATCATACCTAAGCATTGCTGTGTATGATCCTTTGAATGATTGTATGATTAAATATGGGACAGAGAGAGAACTATATGGACTTGATATGGGGTGAGGTACACTAGGCACCAAAAAAGGATATCCCTTAAAGGGACATTCACACTAATAATTGTGGACTTTATGGACTTTCATTCACTTTTTCCATATTTTGTTAATTAATGATAGAGTTTTGGGACTTTTTGTTGGAGATGCTAATCTTTGCTGTGTTTTTAAATATACTTTAAAATACTTTAAAAGGTGTATTTTGTATACTGGGAGACAGTGTGGCCTAGTAGATAGGGCACTGGACTGGGACTCAGGAGCCTTGGCATCTATTCTTGGCTTTGTGAGTGGCCTGGGAAAATCACTTAACCTCTTTGTAACTCATTTTCCCCGGCTATAAAAAAGATACTTCGTTGTAAAGCACTGTGAGATTTACTGATGAAGAAACATAAGACCTAGCGTTATTAAAAATAACGATTATTCTTAGATCTGTGTGTCATATGAGGCAATACATAATGGGCCACATTTTCAAAACATCTTTGAGCACTGAGTGTTGGGCAATTTTGAAAATCTGTCTGGAAGTGTCATAGTGGGAGTTGAGCACTTAGTAATCTGGCCCCTGTTTTAGTGCCTAAATGGAAATTGAGCTCTTTTGAAAATCTGGCCCCATTTGTAGGTGCTGAGCACCTAAAAATCTGACGCTATATGAAATAGACAGAAAATATATAGGTTTTTATTTTATATATGGGTCTTTCTGCTTTTAGAAAGGCATGCACATTTGGTCTCAAGTCTCCAAAGTGCATTGCTGCTCTGAGAGCTTTCAGAATGGAAAGGAAATCAAAAGCTGTTTCAATTATTTAAAAGAAAATATTTATGATTATAACTGACCCCATCAATCTTTCTCTGCTCTGGCAACCTTAGCAAAGCTGGAGAAGTAAAGCTGGTATCCTGCAAGAGTGAAAGGTACTGTAATTCAAGGGAACCTGAAAGGAGCCCAACCTGAAAAGAATCATTTACCCTTGCCATGGCTCAGAGGAAGTGGAAGGGTAATTCATTTAGCTTTTTCCTCCCTGGAGAGCTGCAGCCTAGCTAAAATAGAACCCTCACAACACAGGGCGGTCTCTACTGGCTAGTGCAGGGGAATGTGAATCAGGACTCATAGGTTCTACTCCTGTTTCCACTAATAATTCAAAGAGTGCCTAATTCAAAACCCTCAGAAGTTAATGGGAGTCTTTCCACTGAATTCAGTGGGCACTAGATCAGGGCCAAAGCCCCTCTGTGCCTCAGTTTACCCATCTGTAAAGTGGGTAATATACAATTTCTATTCCTTACAGGCAATTGAGAGGCTCAGTTAATTAGTGTGTGTAAAGTGCTTTGAGACCCTCAGCTGAAACTCAGGACAATCTTTCAGCTAGTGTGAGGTTTTCCTCCTGGTTTGAAATCCCTCCACACCCCCTAGACAGACTCCACCTGGTCCCAGTTCTAAACAGGAGCTATTACTTTCATTACACTTGAAGCTAAAAACTTCACACAAAGCTGACTCCAGGCTGGACCAATGCTTAATGCAACAAGCCACCTGTTTCCCATGTCTACAGATCAATCTCTTCAGAAAAGAACCCTTAATTCTTTTATATAAATATTTTATGTATTGTCTATTATAAATTAGCAAAATAGAAGAGACATCAAGCCCTGGTTACAACAGTGATCCATGTACATATGAGTCGGCTGCTAAATGATTTAGCAGACTTTTGCCTACTCACTCCTTCCTCTCTGCTTAAAGTGAGGGCCCTAGTACTAGTCAATTCTCCCTTGTTTTGTTAATTACTATCTGAATGTTTGTTCTAATTCTTATCTCTAGATGGCAGCAAGTGTTAAAGCTGTTAGAATACAGAAACCCTGGCAGAGAGCGTAAATCTTACACACACTCTCTCTCTCACACACACACACAGTAGTATAAAGCTGGCATTATAAAAGGCTGCAAAATGTGTGGAGAAGTAAGTTCATAGCATGAATCACAGCTTAATAGGAAGATCATCTTATAGACACTTCCACTCCCATTCACAACCATTCAGGTCTCTTCCCTTCCCATTTGTGATCACATAACATCCCTGTGTCAACTGCAGCAACTGCTTATGTGGAAAAATTATATTAAGAAAGCATCTACTGTATTTTTAGTGGTTTTAATCCACTTTAGCAGCTGGAAACTAGGAGAGTCAACACCATGTGACACACCCCTCTTTCCATGGGCCCCCAACAAATGCTCCATGGAGCACAGTTTGAGAACTTCTATAGTATAACGGCAAAGATTGGGAGTTGGATTTATTCAGAGCTATGAAATTCTACTCAGAAATATCTTACACAATTAATAACATGCTTTAAAATTACACCTATGCCTGGGGAGAGATGTGGCTAGCCAGGGTGAAGGTGTCCTGTGACGTGAGTCGTTGATACTGTTTCTGAACATTCCCATAGAAGCACAGGCACAAGGTGAGATTTTTACAGCAGTGCAGGGGATTTAATTTTGATAAATCTGTGGCTAAATTCCCTGCACTGCTTTGAAAATCTCAACCATCGTAAACAATGCCAATGCTGAGACCTCACGCGAGGAGATTAACTTTGAAATGACATAATCTAAGGGATGGGCACACTCACTTTGCTTAATTTTGAACCCACTTGAGCAATGTGGGTAAAAAATGTGACTCAAATTTGAGCATTTAGGAAATTGTTCCAGATGGAGAGAGACTGTCAAACAAGAAAGAAATGGGGGAGGGGAGTACAAGAGAAATTCTAATAGATAAAATGGACCCAGTGGGCCAGATTCATAGATCCACTCTGCGGTGCCGTAACAAGGGTGAGGTGAGTGAGGCACTTGCCTTGGGCGCGCAAAGCTGAGGGGCGCAGAAAAAGACAAAATAAGTTTTTTAATTCTTATTATTTTATGAAAAATTATAATCACATAATATGTACATTGCGTCATGACAAATGTACAATGTAAATGGAAAATGAATAGAATACACCCTACAGTAATTATAAAGCATTGGTTCTCAAACTGGGGATCGCGACCCGGTTATGTGGGGGGTAGCAAGCCCTGACGCCGGCGCGCAGCTGCAGGTTGCGAGCCCTGACCCATGCGCTGGACTGTGAGCCCCGACCCCTGTGCCGGGCTGTGAGCCCCGACCGCGACACATGGCTGTGAGCCCTGACCCCGACCTTGGTGCTGAACTGCGAGCCCCGACCCCGACCCCTGTGCTGGACCGTGAGCCCCGACCACGACACATGGCTGCGAGCCCTGACCCCGACCCCGGCGCCGGGCTGCGAGCCCCGACCTTGATGCTGGACTGCGAGCCCCGACCCCGACCCCTGCGCTGGACCGTGAGCCCCGACCCCGACCCTAGTGTGTGGCTGCGAGCCCTGACCCCGGGCTGTGAGCCCTGACCTTTGCGCTGGACCGTGAGCCCCGACCCCGGGCTGTGAGCCTTGACCCCTGCACGCGGCTGCGAGCCCTGACCCTAGTGTGAGGCTGCAGCCCTGATTCTGGGCTGTGAGCCCCAATCCCTGTGCCGGGCTGCGAGCCCTGACCCCGACCCCCACAGGTCATGATGCACTATGATGCACACCTTATATGTATTAGTTGATTTTGTACGCGGATCTTATGATTAAAACAAATAAACGTTCTATTATCATTATTATTCTTATTATTTACATATTTTTCTTTCTTTTTTTTTTTTTTACAAAATAACTACTATGAAATTATATGGAGGGGGCAATTTTATATTCTTGCCTCGGGCGCAAAAAAGAGCTAGTTACGGGTCTGCCACTCTGCAGCACAAAGTGGCTAGAGTCTGGGTGTAAATGGACAGCTGAGAATCCCCACATCAAGGCAGAGGAGCCATTTCCTGCCTCAGCCCATCGCTGCACTTTGGCAGAAGGAATGTGCCGGGGAAGAGAGTGGGGAGGGTGTAAGGCAGAGCTCTGGTCCACTGTGCTTACCCTCCATTTGTGCATGGTCCTTTAGGGACTATACACCAATAGTGTGAGTGACAGAAGCCCATAGGCTGCTCTCACTCCCGTTGGGGGATGGAGTGGCACAGAATGAGCCATAGAACTGGGGAGCTGTAACTGACTCCTTGACATCTGCCCCATCCCCACATTGAGTGGAGTGTGGCTGCAAGGAAGACCCAAGCCAGTATATACACTGTGTACAGGCTCCTTTCTTGTGGCAGCCCTGCTTTTGAGCAGTTCTTCTCTGTCCTACAGCACAGGCTTCCCTCTCACTAGACAAACTTTAAATTAATTTTTTAAAATTGATTCATGTTGGTGAAAACCCCCATGGTTCTAAACAGGAAAAGTGTTTGTAAACTCAAACTGACTTTGCAGTCCCAGAAATAATTTGTAGGGTTCAATACTTCAGCTCCAGAAGGGAGGCCAATGGCAAGTAATATCACTATCTTCAGCACATGGAATGTGCAGGGAATAAATGTTTTTTTTTCCTCTGGAAACACCGAATCTGACTTTAAACAATATCAATGCTAGCACAGTGCCATGCCAGTGAATTCCATCCTGGAATGCTAGGGAATCACGGGCTAATTTCCATGTGTAAATATAATTTGTAGGTCAGATTGCTCATTCTTACCCACTGGTAGGGCACTGCTATTAAAAGCCAAACTGCAGCTGCAAACCTAGGCGCTAATTAGGCTCAAGCGTTGGGTGTCATATACGAGGCCCTGGTCAAAACCCAGAAACTGTTGGTGTGTGGGGAAAATATAATAAGATACAAACCCACCAGCCCCTCACATTTGGGATGTCCCAGTGCTCTGAGGCAGCAGGGAGGAGTTCTGGCTACTAGTTCAAGTAGCCTTTTTGCCAGCATGTGTCCTCTGATCCATCTCTCCCTGTGACAGCCACCATGAACAATCAGGGCCGGCTCCAGCATTTCTGCCGCCCCAAGCAAAAAAAAAAAGAAGCCGCGATCACGATCGGCAGCGGCAATTGGGGGAGAAAAAAAAAAAAAAGCCGCGATCGGCGGTGGCAGTTCAGCAGCAGGTCCTTCGCTCCTAGAGGGACTGAGGGACCTGCCGCCCCCGAATTGCTGCAGGTGCCACCCCTCTCCCTTGGCTGCCCCAAGCACCTGCTTGTTAAGCTGGTGCCTGGAGCCGGCCCTGTGAACAATCCTGCCACTGTTCCCAGATAAACTGTTATGGGAGCTGCAATATTTGCACACGACAGAGGTGAGTGAACAAGCAAAGTGGCAGCCTTAACTCTGGATTTCTTGATTTCTTTTCCTCTGAGTTTTCAGGCAAACATAGAAGTTATTTGTATTTTCTTGTATTTATCATGTAATAGATAAGCCTGCATAGATCAAGATGGTACTTGTGCTTCTCCAGACCCTTGCTAACTAAGATTTCCTTTTGGACTGACAAATATCACAGCCTTTGTGTCTCAGGAGCCAGTTCTTTAAATCAGCAACTCAGTGATGTAAGCGTGGAAACCCTTCTCATTTTTAATGAGACCATCCCTGTGCCCTCACGTATAGTGAGATTACTAATACAGGGCACAGACAATGCTTTCCTGATGTAATTTCTTTGAAGTATATTTAATAAATCCCATACCAGGGGGCAAAATAAGCTGCAATAACGAACCATCATTGGGTACTTAAGGCTGTTTTAATAGGTCACATCAATGTAATTTAAGTGTTTGCTATTTAGAAGATCACATTCACACACACTATCATTCATGTTTATATCCGAGCGAAGATACAGCGGAGATAGTTGAAAAGCGGATTTCCCCACAGGCTCTGCTGGAAAGGGATTAACATATCTCTGAGGTCCTGCGAGGAATCATAAGAAAACTTTTAGTACAAAACAAGGGACCCTCACACCCTCAGCGGTAATACTGTGTCATTAAGCATCTTTGTCCTCATTACATAATTGATCCAAAACCATACATACTTGTGTGCACGAGAGAGTTTCCTTACCTGCCTATGTCCAGCTTTTCTCACATTTCAATCATAGTCCTGGGTGACATGTAGAGGGAGTTATGGCATACACAGAAAACATTGCAGAGGTGACAATAGCCATGTTGGCTGACCTAAAAGATGAGGAAGAAAAAAGAAAGTTTGAGGTGCAGGCAGATTCCAAACTTGTAGACAATGGAGGCAAATGGGGGGTCAGAGTTCAGGAAAGGAAGAAGAGAATTGCTTTTGAGAATGTTCCTGCTGCCCAGAAGAAATACTCCTGTCTGTGAGAAATGTAACTGCAGAAAGATGAGAGAGAGGGTCACATGCTCATGTGGCAGCAAGTGGCAAGAAGACAGGGAACCATCATTAAAGGTAACAAAATATAGAACAACCTCCTCCAAGCTTGGACAAAGGGACAACAAGGACTAAATCTGGATAAATAATTTGCAGTAAATAATTCAAATTTTTTTGACTTTTCTTCTGTGTGCAAATTGTCCCTGGCCTGCTTGCAATGTTTGTGAATGTGTTCAGTACACTGGATTATTTAATAAATTAAAGGCCAGACTATGAGCCCCTCATTTTCACTAGTAAGCAGCTAGTTGGGCGAATGGTTCCATTGAAATCAATAGGATTAGGCATTAGAGTAGATGCTAAGCAATGTGAGAAAGGGACTCACAATCTGGCCCAAAGCAAATGATGCCTCTTTTTGAGATAATTCCCAAGCAAATATTCAAAATTTGAGCCAAGTTGGTTACTTTGCTTGGACATATAGGGTCCATGAAATTGTGTATATCCACAGGTTGGATGAGAATCAGGTTAAACAGTGCAAATATGCACATTTTAATTTTGTTTCCATTATCTTTTAAGGCAGCAATATGTACAAATACCTACTGTACCTCATACCTTATCAACCTTCCTCTTACTGTTTTGTATTTTACTTTCATTTTTGATACATATTCAAGGAAAACAATTTGTTCTATCAACAGTTCTGTTCAGCTTTAATAAATGTTAGTAAATAAAATTAGCTGGCTTAGCACGTATTCCGCAAATCTACATATTGACTGGAATACTCGTCAATGACAACACAAAGCAGAGTGAATACAGCTGGTGAGTCTTTGACATTTTTATTCTAGCAAATATTTGTGAGGTTTTGTTTTTCTTTTTGACTTATCCATTCAGGCCCAATTCAAAACACTTATGCACGTGTTTAAGTCCCATTGACTTCTATGGCTTCAACTGACTGCCTGTTTCTTCCGCTAAGCCTTTCAACAATGTCTCCTAGTAATTGTCACCACTTTGAACTGTCCTCTAGGTCTCACTCTGTAACTAACGAATGTGTATATATATGTGTATATAGATACTATCTATAATATAAATAGAAACTACTCAGGGAGGCAGATCAACACACATCTGCTTATGCAGGGTTTTCTGCATCTCTTTCTGAAGCATTTGATATTGGCCAGTGCGGGAGGCAGAATACTGGAGTAGATGGGCTATAGATCTGATCTGGAAATGCCTAAGTACCAATCACCACAGCATCTAGGGTTTGTATAAAATAGACTTTGAGTGTAATGTGTGTTTGCTACTGTAAAATTCGTTCTCAGACCTTGGGACAGGGACCATGTCTTTGTGGATTGCCACGGGCACGCAGGGGCGAAAGAAAATGCAGGCCTGTTATTTACCAGGCTGCACGTGGCAATAGACTATATTGGTAAGGGATGCAAGGAGAGTATGGGTCACGATGCAAACTGCGCACACACACGCACACACAACTAAAATTAATCAATTTAAAGTTTTATTGGGGATAATTACAAGGGGTAAGGGAGCAGCGTTTGATTAGCTAATAGAGTTAATGAAACTTAAAACACACAATGACTAAAATATCTACTAACAATATTTATAAACAAAGATGCAGCATTTAGTAATAACTGATACTTACAAATACAAACGAACGCATAACGACCGGCAAACGTAGAAACTCTGTTTGAAACACGTGAGCTGAGAGAGAGGCTTCGAGGTGATCCGGCTCGGTTACGGGTGTACACAGGATACACAGGATTCGTTTTTCTTTCTCCTCTCCCTGCCTGCAGGCAGGCTCATAAAGTACCAACTATAACATCATAGAAGTGTCATAGGGGACGGGGCCCAAAACCTGTTTGTGTTCGTTTCTGATTGGCACAAGCAAAGTTTACACCAAGTAGGGGAGCAGGTGCCTCAAAGTCTGGCTTCGCCCCCAAAAGGTGAGGAAATGCATATTGCTTTAGAATGCGAGCAACACTGAATGACAAAAGAAGAGGCCAGGGCAATACCGGTATGGGCAAGTTTTACAGGATGCAGACAGGAACTCATCTCAACAGGCTTATTAGATGTATGAAGAGTGCAGAGCAAACTATCATCAGTGAGAAAGTAAAGAATAATTGGCAGAAAGCTAATGCAGAGCTCTTGGTAACGGTTTGGCAAGCAGAATGCTGGAGAGTGTTCTCAGTGTTAGAGACCTGCCCAGCTGCAAATACCAAAGGGAATACAAGAGAAATCTCAGCAAACAACAAGCTACAATATTCCTGCCAGCGCTGGATAAAGGCTTGTAGCAGAATCTCAGCAGCCCAGCGCAATGGGATGAGGTGAAGAAGCTGAGCAAGTTCCCTGAGATGATAAAGGGGCAGCTACACAGCCTGGTGGAGGTGAGCATGAAAAGTGAGCTCCCAGTGAAGAGTGACTTCAAAAAGACAAGGGAGGGAAACGATACTAGATCTTCAGCCTAAGTAACCATTAACCCTCAGGGAAGTATCAGTCCCCACCAGGAATGTGGGAGGGAGGCAGATCTAACCAACAACAGGCTAATAAAAGGGAACTATGTTGCACACTCTGATTTGAAACAAAACTCAGCAGAGCCATTCTGAATGAGATCTAAATGAAATAGTATTTTTAATCTATGATACATTGACAGTTACTAGCTTTTCAACCAAATGAATGCACAGAGGGATTTATTATGGAGGTGCTAGTAGTGATTCCGTACTAAAGGTTGCATTCAGTTCATAACGTACCCATTTCTGCTCTCAATTACAGTACGGTGAATCTGGCACAACTCCATTGCCTTCAGTAAACCCCACCATCTCCTAAAGCTTTAGCTCAGAACACATGCCGTATCCTCAGAATACCAGCATGTCTTCAATCACTTCAGAGGGCTTTGATGCACCTCTGCCTTCAGAACACTTTAAACCATCTTCTCCTCTCACTGCATAGGTACAGCTCCCATTAGTGTTTCCAGTGAGCAGTAAAACTGTAGTGCTTGCAAGAAAATTGCTGGTTTGAAGAATTAAATGAAAGAAGACCACATTTTGCCTCGCTTTCCAGCGAGAAGATTCATGAGGCAGGCAGGTGAGTTTAAGGGAACTTGCAGTCTTTTATCGCATTGATGGGTAAAATGGATTTTGTTTCTTGGAGTATCTTTTAAGACTTTAATTAAGTCAGGAGTGCACTCTCCACCAGGGCTCCCTGCTGCTTATCAGCCTCTTAAGGCCTTGATTCATTACCCAGTATTATTTTTTTCATCCTGAAAGAAGCTTTAAAGACTTGCTATTGAAGAGATTAAAGTTGCATCATAAATAAACTCATATGCATGTTGTTTTCATGCAGAAGATGCTTTTAGTATCATATTTAATGTTCCAGGCACAAATGTTGCTTATTGTGAGCTTTGCAGTTTCAATGCCTTTGAAAGGACAGAATTGGCCCGTTTGATCTTGTGCTTCTTGGGCTTTTTATTTGCATTTCATGGCTGTCATTTTGTAAACAAAGACTCCTTTATACATCTGTACATCAAAATGACACTCATCAGGCTATGTGAAAATGGAAAACCATTCTGGAGGGTGTAGGACTAAGGTTCAGGGGCATATGGAAATCAGAGATGAAAAAGCATATTCATCTCAAGGTTTGGTTAATCATAGCAGTGTTGTATTTAACCAGGGCAGGGTTCTTTTCTGTTACAGCAGATATAGGGCAATTCAGGGCTCAGACTACATTGCTAGTGCTTTTATTGTGGTGCCTTTAAGAGTTGGAAGCCCTGGCATATACCAGCCAATTTACAAACAGATATTTCTAAAACTCTGTTACACTTTAACACTCATTCTGTAGTTCCTTTCTTGACGTAGCTAATTATCACATTTGTGTGTATAGAGAAGCATCTTCTTAGCTAGTCAGCATGCTGCTCTTTTCTGATTCTCCAGGGTGAAATCCCACTTGCCTAGCACAAGTGGTTGCCCTGATTTCAGAAGAAGTATTTGCATGAGCAATGAGCCCTTGCCTGATGAAGACAAACAGGATTTAGCGGCATGTGTTGGCGGAATCCATGCATAATCTTCCACACCGTGTGCTATGACCCCCAGCCCTTACATGTTCTCTTGCTAACTCTGGAGAGGACCAGGGAGAAAACAGTTGGTGGGCAGAGAATGAGTGTGTCTGGAAGGACATGTACTTAAGTATGATCTTCAGCATGAAGATAGGGTGGTTAGCAAGCTACACACAGGGCTGGCTCCAGGCACCAGCTGAGCAAGCTGGTGCTTGGGGCGGCAGATTGTTGGAGGCGGCATTCTGCCCAATCCTAGGGCGGCACGGCCACTTTTTTTTTTTTCTTGTTCCGCTCCGGCAGCCCTGTAGGGGGCGGTGGCACCGAGAACCAGAGTGCCCTGCAGGGCAGTCCTCTTCCTTCCCTCCCCGCTGACCGGAGCGGAGCCCTCGCAGCAGGTGGCAAGAGGCGGCACAGCGGCAGGGGCCACGTGGCAGCGCCCCTGCTGTAGCTCTGGCTGCCCCCTTCTCTCTCTCTCCCGCCCGCTCCCTTCCCCTCCTACCCCCCAGCCGGTCCCCCTGCACCCGCGCTCCGGCCGCGCCGCAGGTTTGTTTTTTGTTTTGTTTTTTTGCTTGAGGCGGCCAAAAAAACAGAACCGGCCCTGGCTACACACAACCCTTTCTGGCTTTACTTCTCCTACTATTTGTTATTTTACAGCACACATAAGTGTATTAGGTGCTTCATAGTAAACAAATACCCCCAAATCTAAATGATAGGTTTGGCAGGTAAGTGGGGCAATAACATAGGGAAGAGAGCGGGGGAAGCAGGCTAGGGATTGTAGAAATAATATTGCACAATTCCTCATTTTAGGACTCTGTGACACTTGGTGATTCAACTGTTGTTGGTTGTGCTGGTGCTTTTAAAAGGTAAACAGTTTTTTGTGTGTGGGGGGGGGGAGGGATGCAGCATTTTTAGGAGAGATGTGAATGAGGTAAGGTTGGAGGATTGATAGAGAGAGAGAGGCTTTGGATTGATGCTCCATGCACATAAGAAAGTAGGCTACAAGACCGGAGTAACTTGGCAGCTGTGCAGCAATGCTCTCATTAATTCTGGATCAGATTTGCTTGTGCTTTCTATCCTGCTCATTATAATTTATTTTGCACACACCCCAACAACTCCGCACTTGTTAGTGGCAGACAGGATTAAGCCCCAGGGGTCCAATTTTTCAGAAGTGCTGAGCATCCACAACGCTAACTGAAGTCAAGGGGAGCCGCGGATGCTCCGCACCTCTGAAATTCAGGCCTTTTGGGTATATTAGTTAGAGATGAGTCCAGGTGACAGAATTTAGATTTGGATCCAAATCCAAGTTTGCCCAAAGTTTGAGCATGTTCCGGGCCAGTGTTTTGGTTCGGGTCTCTCTGTAATACAAACATAACAGCTATTTCATAGGAGTGAGCTACATACTCAAATCACCTGGTACTTGACTGGATCAGGATTGTATATGGGAAAGATATTGTAGTATGCGTACCTCTTGTTTCTGTAAAGTTTATACAACTAAATAATCCCACTGCAACTGTCCTACCGATCGTTGCCTACCCACTTGAAGAACTCTTTCAAGGACTGATTTGTGAGTGACTACGACTAGAGAGGAAAACATTTTTTTTTAAAAGTGAGCAAAATGTGTAAGTCTGAAGATGTATTTTCTCTTTCTGTTCCCAGTATTCAAAGCTGATTAGGAAAAAGCAAAAGCTAGCCTTTAATTTGGGGGAGTTTGTATTTTGTCTCTAAAGCGTTTCCCATCAGAGAAAGGATTACTAAGCAGCTGAATGCATTAAGGGGGGAATAATATCCTAGGTACGTTGACCTGATCCAAACAATGTCACTGTATTATGCTCACAGGGCATTGGTCGTTTATAGCCCCAACACTTGTGATAAAGAAGCAGGCAAAATTCACAAAACATGTAGAAACCGACGGGGCTTGATTCTCCACTTGGTTAGGCCAATAACTCTACGGAGTCAGTGATACCTAAGTCTGTGCTTCAAAGGCCTGAATTTCAACGGTCCTGAGCACCATCACCGCTCCCATTCACTTCATTGGGAGCTGTAGGTGTTCAGCAATATTGCTAATTAGACCACTCATTTAGGTGACAAAATATGGATTTAGGTCTCTTTGGGCACCCGCATTTGAAAATATTGGCCCTAAACAATTGGTGACGATTTCCCCATGTGAAAAATGGGAAATATTTACCAACGTATCTTTCTCAGGGTTGTGCTATGATTAATAAATATTTATGTTTGTCCGTAGCTATCAATGTAATAGGTATCTTAGAAATGCCTGAGATCAATTTCTTGTTTAGATCCTGGGCTGCAGCTCAGGAGTCCTTATTGCATGGCGGGAGGGATGGTAGTGAGGATACAGTCCTTGATTGTGGGGCTGGCTGGATGCTGGTCCAATCCACAGTAAGCATTAGAGCCACATGGATATGGCAATCTATAAAATGCATATAATAAATGTCATGTAACATCTATTCTAAATTCATAACAGTCCATCATTGTAATATTGCAATATATATGGTTTGTTGCCACTGGTGTGTTCTCTCTCGCTTAATGCACTGTATGAAACATACAAACATTGCACACAAATGTAGATAGAATAAAAAATTAGACACCGTGTCTCTTTTTTATAAAATTCTTAGTAACAGATCTCTCTATTTCTTGCTCCATTCCTGATGCCTTAAATTCACCTCTCATTGAATTTAAGTTTCTCCTTCAGGTTGGTGTTCACTTGTTTATAGATGGGGAATATGCTGCCTATAAACCACAAGCATATCCCTCACCCATCCAGTTCTGTTTCATCACCACAGAAAAGACCTTTACAAAACTCTCCGGTCACTGGTCGACTCATCATTGACCCTTGAAAGCTTCAGCTCAAGAGGAAAATCATTCTACCCAGGAATGGTTTCAGCTCCCCCCCTCCTCGCACAAACATGCTATACAATAAATTTTAGTACTGGGAAGGAAAAAGCAGCTAATCTTTCTGCTCACTAGATTTAGCTGTGCCATTAGCTGGATCCTGCACATAAAACTAATTTTATAATTTGTAAACGTAGCTGAGTGGTTTTAATAGAAGAATGTCGGGAAGTGATAAAATACCATCAATAGATTTATAAAGAAGTTTAATGCCAATGGCTTTTCTTCCCCTGAGTCACGTACAACAGCAAACATGTCCAGAGTCAGGGTTTTGTGGCCGACATCCAGGCCTTTAATTTTGTTTTTACAAGACGTTTTTACAATTTTGAGAAGAATGGGAAAGCTGCAAGCACTGCATGCTCAGACCCCTGTTCTGCTGGAGAGCTTTGGATAGAATCCAGACAATTTTTGGCGGCAAAGGAAGATAAGATAAAGGTCTTTTAAAAAATCGTCTAAACAGAGCCCATCCCTGTAACTTACAAGTGTTGGAGGATGACATGGGTGGAGGATGCACCTCCCTGGAGCACCAAATGCTTGAGGATAAGTTTGGCAGCACAAGATGGTTGGCTCAGAACTGACTTCCTGAGCCTCTGGATTTCTTCCATTCATTCCTTTTGAATTTTCCTTTCACATCTCCTCATTATATAATAAAAATAAAAGTGCAGGGATTTTTTTTGCAAAGGGTGTCCTGATTTTCCGGGAATGTGCATACCCGGCAGACTCAATTTGCCTTTAGACAACGGGACATATTCTGTCTGGCACCTGCAATCAGTCATAATATCCCTCCCTACACAAATGCAGTCAGGAACTATACTGGTGGGTGGGGGTAGAAACCTAGAAAGATAGATTAGCTGGACAGAAATGGGCACATAAGTAGCCCTAATGTGCATCATTATTGAAGTTGAGACCAGCCCTGCACTCAGCTCCCTCAGGCATTGTGTACCTGCCAAAAGTAGAAATCATATTGGTCTGAGGATCTGTACTAGGGCCCTAGCTGCCTGAGGCAGTCACACATACAGGGCATATCCCCTATCACTCCCCATTATCTCCCCAACAATCTGGGATCTGAGTTACTGGTTTATGGAGCACACTCTGACTTTCCAAAAAAGGCAGAAAAGAGACAGACTACTTCTCTCGTGCGCTCCCTTTGTGGGCTGGATATCTTGGGTGTGAGCAGTTAGATAGCACAAAGAAGAAGTTGGTTACTAGAAATTCAATCCCAGACAGTTATCTGAATCTGTGACTAGCATGGCCATTATCTGGTGCTCAGATACCCACTGGTGCTGGGCACACCAGAAAGTTCTCTCTGGGTAGACATTGCTTACCTATATAATAAAACTATATTTTCCATATCTTTGTCATATATTTAATGAAATAATAACTTCACATATATGCTATATATAACATAGGCAACCAGTACTATAAATTGGTCAGACCATAAGGTCCCAAAATGTTACTTATCTAGGGCCTGTTCCAAATCCCATTTGAAGTCAAATGGAATAGTTCCCTACTTTGGGTATGTGACGAATATATACAATTAATAACAGGGTTTAATTCCTAAGGTCTCGTGTATGTATGATTTTTCTGAGATGAACCCAAGACAGTTTTATCTAGGGTTAGCTCTTTTATACACGTATGTTTGATATATGTATATGTGAACTACATGACAATGTATACAGCTTGTTTCCTTCCTTATGTGGAAATCTGTGTGGGAGAAAGACTCACTCCAAAATGCAGAGACAGGACCCACAGAAATGATGAGAGCTCAGGTATTCATTGGTGCAGATAGAGGAATCAAAGATGTTGCTTAAAGCAGTGATTCCCAACCAGGGGTGTGTGATCGCCTGGGGCACGCAGAGGTCTTCCAGGAGGCACATCAACTCATCTAGATATTTGCCTACTTTTACAACAGGCTACATAAAAAGCACTAGCGAAGTCAGTAAAAACTAAAATTTCATACAGATAGTGACTTGTTTATACTGCTCTATATTCTATACACTGAAATGTAAGTACAATATTTATATTCCAATTGATTTATTTTATAATTATATGAGAAAAAAATGAGACAGTCAGCAATTTTTCAGTAATAGTGTGCTGTGACATTTTCATATTTTTATGTCAGATTTTGTAAGCAAGTAGTTTTTAAGTGAGGTGAAATTTAGGGATATGCAAGACAAATCAGACTCCTGAAAGGGGTACAGTAGTCTGGAAAGGTTGAGAGCCACTGGCTTAAGGCATCCTCTGCTCCAGTGGTTCTCAAACATGTGTACTGGTGATCCCTTTCACACAGCAAGCCTCTGACTGTGACCCCCCCTTATAAATTAAAAACACTTTTTAATATATTTAACACCATTATAAATGCTGGGTGTTGAGAAGTTGACAGTTAGCTGTGAGGACACTTCCCCCCCTACTTCTCTGAACAGAAGCAAATACTTGCTGGTGAATGTGGCTAAAAGTGCCTCCTGTACCCCAATGACCCCTCCTTTATGACATGGTGTCTGAGCCAATGGATTAGCCAGCTTGCTTTCTTAGTTCTCTACTGAGTGCTGTAGAGTAATCCTGCCCTGGTACAGACTCTCCCCGGGTTACAGAAGACCTGACTTACAGAAAAAGTTCCATAAACCAGAAATAGGATTTTTGCATAATGTACGGGTATACGTTTCCGACTTATGCAAAATTCGAGTTATGCAAGGCTTTCCGGAACAGAACAATTGTGTAAGTTGGGGGGCGTCTGTATTTGTATGGAAGAGGTTTCTTGTAAGCTAGGCCCCAACCTTCTCTGTACATGAGCACAGTAGAAGGCAGGATTCAGCCTGTAGTAAATAAGGAATGTTAAGCCAATGCACACGTAAGAAAGCAAGGGCCTTGAGGTGGTCAGAGTGCAGAGGAATTGCCTTCGTGTAAATCTCTGCTCAGTTTAGTGCTGGGAATGGTTCCCAGTTAGGGCTGTCCCCTGATCTTACTGCGGCTATATTATACACTGAGGAAGAAAAAGGACAGCAGTTTCCTTTTGTCTAGTTAAATCTTCAGCTGACTCAATATGAAAGTCAGTCATGCTGCAGCCTCCAAAGCTTTTAAATCTTCAAGTAAGAGAGTAGAAGAAGAGTCATAGGGAAGGAAATAATTTGTAAAGGCACAGAGTAAAGACTCTCCTTCCTTTAAACTTGCTATCTGTGTTCATACAGATCGCGCTCTCTGATCTTTTTTTTTCTCATCTAGTATCTCTTTTCCATTATCTCTGCTTCTTCCTGCCTTTGTATTTGTAGCACTACTTTCGCTGGTGCATTTTGCCCCAAGAGAGTTTGAATCAGGTCACTAAAGCACAGGGACTTAGAGGCTCAGTTTATTGACAAGAAATCATTACTAAAACCTCTTAATGCATCTTCTGTAATTGATACAGGTATGGGGGAAGGGAATTTCTTTCAGATGAAAGGTTTTTATGCTTTAAATGCATGGAGTACAATGATCTTCAGTCATTTCCCAATGGGTTAAAAGGTGCGGTTGCCATATGTTTTTGGTTCTGTAAATACCGTCCTCTCTGCTATTTGCAAATGCAAAGATGGGAGGCAGCTGGTGCCCACGAACTAGATGGAATTCATCACTTTCCATCGAAAATGCACAGGGTGATGTTCATGGCAGAGGAGAAATCTTATCCTCTGGATGCTCATCTGCACACTCATCTGAACTGACCCCAGCTTCACAGTCACTTGCACCCAGCCCCACACTCATATACACAGCTATTTGATCTGCCACAACATACCCACCTAGTCACACACTAAAGCACAGTTCAAATGTGTGGTGCTAGGGAACATAAAAGCTGAACTATTCCTTTGGATGTGGATACGTATGCTTCACTCTCTGCTGCTGGCCAGCTCTCTGTGCTGATGTGGAGGGAAGACAGAACCATGGCCCCAGTATGCCCTGCCCTCTTTTGGGCAATTTACATCCTACGCTCAGCATAGGGACTGGGATCGTCCCTGGGCCCTTCATGCATAATCCACCAGACAGTGTGGGTTACATGTCCTCTTCTGTGCCTGACCCACATAGGATAAGAGTCGAGCATATTACCCAGCTATTGGGTCTGGCTTTTTAGCTCAAACTTTAGATTCATGTCTTTAGCTCTGCAGATCCCTGGCTCAATCCCCAGTGTTTTCAGCCAACATTGCAGCCATCACACAAGGTACATAGAAAGGGCTGTAAGGATCCCTGTACCTGTGATCTCCATTCCATGCAAGAGCCAAAGACAATCTGACCCATAATGATATATATGTCTATGCGCATACACAGGACCACATACCTGCTCTCACATGAACATACTCATGAAGAATACATACAGTACATGTTTAAGTGACTCTCACTTTTATCTATCCCTGCTCATATATTTATCTATTCCCTGCAGACTTTTTGACAAAGACTTCAGCTCCTGGACGTATGATTATTTGTTTCAAATCAAAGTAGGGATCTCCCTACCTGCTGGGCTTCATTTCAGAATCCAGTTCAATCATAAAAGAAAGGGCTTGCTCTGATATGTGCACAACCGCATGCTGTACTGTTTTCTTCCTGATTTTAGAAATGGGAAGTGTACTGAGCTGAGATACTGCAGTGATAGGCACCAAAATAAGAAGCTAGATAAGAAAGTAGGTAGATAGTATCCCAGACCCTCCTAGATGGTCTGATCTTGGTCCCCTGCTATAAATGTACCTTACTCATGCTTTTATTTGTCAAGCAAACTGTAAAAATTGTTGTGAGCTGTTTTAGAGTCTTGCAGACATTTGTTTGTAAACCAGCTTCCACAGCTATAGAAGCAGAACAGGTGGTCACCTAGGGCAGCAAAATGTTTAGTGGCTGTTTATTGTGTAAGTGACATTTTCCAGTTTGCCTGGGGAATCAAAAAAACTCAAGAGCTGGTGCTGACCTACATACATGCACAATTATGTCTGCCTGCTCCCATGCGCGTGTGCGCACACACACACACACACACACACTGACCCCGCTTCACAAGTTAAAGGTAGTGGATTGGGCTTGGGGTGATGATATGCCAAGATGAGAAATAGCCATCATGGAGTTTTTCTGAGAGAATGCCAGACTCTGGAGACTTTGGCAGATGGGGGAAGGCTAGTGGCGAGTTCAGAGGAGACATACTGTCACATTAAGCCAAATGCCTATTTATTCACCATCAGAGTGAGGAATGCAGCTGATTCTGTGGTGAAGAAAAAGCAGCCTGGCCTATATCTCGAGGGACCTCCGATGACCTCCATTCATTATTAATCAACTAAGACTGAGAGACACCCAGATTTCTCAGTGCTGTTTCCAACTGCCGACCTTGAAGGGAAGTGTGGCCATTGGCCAAAGAGCCAAGGAGTCTGGATAACTCCTGGTCTCACCTCTGGTGCTCTCTGATTTATAATTTCCCATATTTCATTTGTAGTGTAGCTCTTGGCTTCTTTGTTTGATTATTTTTTTAAAAAACATGTCATGCTTTTAATTTGTTGTTAAAAATATGTGAGAGGGGAGGGGTTGGTTCTTCAGTTTGATTTTTATTTTATTTTATTTTATGTCACTCACCTTCCTTATTTAGTAAAGAGAGGTTTCTTCCCCTGGCTGCTGAGATTAAGGAGGCAGCTTTCACTGATGCATGGAGGCCTGCTTGGGATTTTTCATCATCTTCCCATCTGAAACCTCATGCTACCATTTGGGTTTCACAAGGTGTGTTGTTATACGTAATATACTCCCAACAAAACTGTAGATTGTTTTTGCTCCAAAATGCCCAGTAAGTGCCCAGAGGCAATTCAGAGAAGTGGAGAGGAGCCTGTCATTTGGCAATTTGTGATTCTTAACAGGGCGTTGGACTGGGGTGGCAAGTACCTGGAGGGAAAGGAAAGATGACAATGGTCTGGGTCAGGCCAGAGATAATTTCCAGTCATGAAATAGTAATAATGACAATAATTATAATATTTTTACTACTGTCAGTGGCTAAGACTCACTCCTGAATTTACACTGGCACCATTTAAGGAAGCTGAGAATTGTGCTTTTTAATATTTAGAAGAATTGGCAACACTTGAAACTATTTCCAGGGCACGTTTGCCTAACTAGCCAGGACTCTGTGAATCACAAAGCTGGTGGCTGCCAAATGGTTGTGCTTGATCCTGGTGAACCTGAGTTGGGCATATGAAACCTTTACTGATCCGACAATGAGCTATTGAGCTCACATTCACTCACCACATGCAATGGAGTTAAAGGGGAGAGGGATTCAGCATTGGGTAATAGGAGAAAGGGAGGAGAAGGTGGGGCCATAGGAGCAACAACAAGCCCCCTCTATAGTAAGATACTGCAAGTTTTCAAACCAAACAATACAAACTACTCCCTACCCCCCCCCCTGTGTGTTCCCCTCATATACCATTCAGCCACTCAAACTAATTAGCTAAATCAATCACCCAGCAAAATCCTCTCTCCCTCTCTTAACCTCCTTCCCACCACCCCCAGGCAGGCCATCCATCTTCGCTTTCATCTTTGCAGGATGGAGGCAGCAGGAGGTGTGTGACTGAATTCTAACCCCCTCCCAAAGAGGAGAGAAGGGACTGAAGGAAGCCTGTCGAATGTCAGCCAGTGTGCCTCTTCCATTAGACCACAGTCAGTTTAACAATGACATTTATTGCTAGGTCCCCTCCCCTTCCCCTCACAGTGGGTCATAATTGCCTGAGCCAGTGTCTCGCCCCCACCCCTCGTAATTTAGATGGGCTGACCTTAGGCACCCCATGGGCACAGGGCTGTTGTAGGTTACGTTTGATAGGAGAATGGAATGGGCTGCAAGGAAGAAATGTTACAATTAAAAGACAATATTTCAACAGCATTAGACTCTGCATTCTCAGTATCGATATTAATAATCCTCTTTTAGCTAGCAGGCATGTGTGTTAGATCTTGTTTCCAGACATAAGAAACCCCATTACAAGCAACTCTTGAGTCTCAGTAACAGACACTTCTCTCTTTGACACAAATTGTTTGCTCAGGGGAAAAAAAAAAAAAAAAGAAAATTACAACGAGAATGAGCTGTATTACAGAGAACTTGATAACTTTTTTATATCTATTTTTAATGTCCAGTCTCTCTAAATCCCCCCTTAGATGTGCAGAAATAACATTTCCCATTTATTTTCACTCCTGCTAACTTTGTCATTTTGACAAATATTGTTCGAGTGTTGTTTAAATATTGTTGTTTCTAATAGTTCTTGAAGTTAACATGGCTTTTTTTGTGTATCCTTGCACCAGCATTACTTGTGATAGCAACATGACACTGGAAATAGTGATGGGAGAGAACGACTCCTCCAGACGTAACACAAGGGGGATTTCTTTTTGGTCTCATGCAGTTATCATCTTGTCTATTTTATTTCGTGGCAACATGGTTACATTTTCTGATTTAAGGGACACGGGTTCCTCTGGGGTACCTGCCATTTTCCTTCTCCATTTTATTTTCTTACGACCACCCTCTGCATTCATGTTGCAGGGACTCTGTCTCTTGCCACTGTAGCAATCTTTACCCATTTTGATCAGGAATATCCTGTCCTGCTTGTGGGATGTTCAAAAATGATTTTTGGAACCTGTGGAACATCATTAAGTTGTGAACTGACATAAAATGGAGATGTTTTAATGCATCATCTAGTTAAATGGTGACATGATAACAGTTTGAGGTAATGTGCTATTTTTAATTGTCATTTCATGTTGCATCATGAGGCAATGCCATGTTGTCATGGGTTTCAAATTTCAGGTGGTTACTAGACCTCTGGATGTAGTATCCTATGGAGTCCGCCAACACTGTTCCCAGCGCTAGAGATTGACATGGAACACTGCTTCCACACGCTGGCTGCACAACAATCCCACCATCTGCTGGCGAGAGGAGGCTGAGGCCTAGTCTTCACTTACCGGCTGGTCCGGCGGCACGCCATCGATGTTCTGGGATCGGTTTATCGCGTCTGGTTAAGACGCAATAAATCGATCCCGGATCGATCCCGGAAGTGCTCACAGTCGGCGCCGGTACTCCAGCTCGCCGAGAGGAGTACGCGGCGTCGACGGGGGGAGACTTCCGGCCGCGTCTGGACCGCGGTAAGTCCGGACTAAGGTACTTCGAATTCAGCTACGTTATTAACGTAGCTGAATTTGCGTACCTTAGTCCGAAGTCCGGGCTAAGTGGGGACCAGCCCTGAGATGGAGCTCAGGATTTGAACCCAGATTCTCACATGTTGTTGTAAGGAGCTGCCGTTAAACGAGTAAGTTGATCTAGGCCATTTGGAAAAAAATAGAGCTCTAGGATCCAGTGGGTGTTCTCCACCAGATTAACATTTTTGTTCTCATTTTCTTGTTGGAAAAGCAAAACACACAGGGTTCGATACTGAGAAGTGCTGAGCACCAGAAATTCCCATAGGCTTCAGTTGTATGAGTCAGCTCCCCTGGGAGAGCTGAGTCATGGTAATTTAAATCTGAGCTCCATGAGATGTGGCGTATATGGAGATCCTTCTAGGAACGAGGAAACTACACACTGTAGAACCCTTCAATCCGATTTTAAATATTTTCTCCTCAGCTATTTGTATCAAATTATTGCGAATTGGACTCCTGTCCATGGCTGGTGAAATCTAGCTGACACACTGTTAGGAAAGAGAGAATGGATTTTTCCATAAACTGGGACCATATAGATCATTGTTTCAACCAAGGTCCTGTAGTGGCATCCAAATCTTGGATAAAGCGGGTCAGACTGGGCCGCGCCTCCTCCCCCCACATCCCCCTTACCTGCTTCAGGCTTCCCGCGAATCAAATGTTTGCGGGAAGCAGGGGAGGGGGTGGAGTTGGGGCCGGGACTTTGGGGAAGGGGTGGAGTTGGGGCTGGGGGCGGGGCCGGGGCCCCGTGGAGTGTCCTCCTTTTGGAGGCTCAAAATATGGTAACCCTAAGAAAAGAGGATAAGCTTTAGAAAGAAAGCAACAAAGGAAGAACTGAGAAATCTATTAATAGCCAGTGATCAGGGAGCAAGAGCACAGCCCTTACCTGAGGCTACAGAAGATGCAGAAAAAATTAGAGTGCAAAAGGCAACAAGTAAACTGCAATTTGAGCATGAAAAGAAGCTAGCAGATCTTCGATTGCTGGAGAAGCAAAAAATAGCAGAATTAGAAAGAGAAGCTGATCAAAGAAAGAAGGAGGCTGATGAGAGAGAAGAGAGAGCTCGTAAGGGGCATCTAGAGCTGCTCGCTGCTGAACAGGAGACTCGCAAGATGGAACAGGAGATGGCCAGACTTCAGCTCCAAGTAATGGAAGAGCGGAGAAATTCATCCCCACCTGGTACTCCACTTCCCCACCACCATGAGAAAAACTGGGAAAGGATGTGTCCCATTTACAATGATACTGAGGATATAGAGGAGTTTTTGTCTACCTTTGAACGCCTCTGCAATCTGTACCAGATCCCCGAGGGTCAGCAAATGCCTGTCCTGCTGACCAGACTGACTGGAAAAGCCAGGGAGGTATTTAATGAATTGGGGGAACAAGAAGCCTTGGATTATGGGCGGTTTAAAGATTCTGTGTTAAGGCGGTTCAAGGTTACTCCTGAATCTTACAGAGTTAAGTTTAGAAAGTTTAAGATGTCTAATGATTGTACTTTTGTAGAATGTGCTCATAAGCTGATGGGTTTTGTTAAAAAGTGGGTTGTGGGAGCCAAGGCGCATGGGAGTTTTGAAAAACTGCTGGATTTAATAACTTTGGAACAATTCTTAGACATTGTGCCTGACAATGTGAGAGCAGCTGTGTGTGATAGGGACCCTGAGTCAGTCCTACGGGCAGCAGAGATTGCGGATGCCCATACCCAAAACAGGGCTCGAGAAGGGTGTAAAACCCCGGGGAAAACTAATCACCATTCTCCCCAGTTCAAGAGGAGGGAAGGCTTTAAAAGTAAACCTGACTCTTCTAAAGGAGTTCAAGGGGGCCCAGAGGGTAGGAACTCACATCCCAGGACGGAACAGGTTACATGCTATCACTGTGGTATGCTGGGCCACATGAGACCAGACTGCCCGACACTGAAGGGCAGCCCAAAACCAGCAACCCCAAATGCCACGGCAAATGCTAACCCTGTTGTTATAAACTCACAGGCAAGCCACATAGAGCCCAGCATTGGTGCCCTGTGTGCAAATGCTGTTTCTGTGGTCTCTGAAGAATTTGACCTTAAAACTCACATTAAAGCTAAATATGGGGGAAATAATGCAGAGCTTATTAGCAGTGCAGAAGTGAATGGAGTAAGGTGTATGGCATGGAGGGACACCGTAGCAGATATCACTTTGGTTAAAGCAAGTCTTGTCAGGAAGGAAGATTATTTGCCAGGTGAAGATGTAACTGTTGTAGCCTTATCTGAGTATTTTGTCAGGGTGCCTTTGGCTAAAATCCACCTGAAATGGAAGGGATTTGAGGGCACCATGGTTGTGGGAGTAAAAGACACAATCCCTAAGGATATTATGATTGGAAATGATTTTAAAGCTATGGTCAGTCAAGTTAACACAAACCAGGCACAGGAAAGGATTGATCCTAAGGTTGTGTCTATGAAGGGTTTCTCCAAAAGTTTGTCTTTGGAAAGTAGCTGTTTGGCTGTGAATGAAGTTTCTGAATGTCTATCTAATGTCTCAGAAGTAAATCTGGAATTAGATCAAGCGAAGGGAGAGGAGAACAAGGAGATTTTGGATGAGCCTAGGCAGTCTTGTGAGCTGATGGCTTTATCTAGTCAGCAGTTTGGGAAGGCAAGGAGAGTGGAAGATGAGTGTCCATATACCTTACCTGTTTCCTGTGCGAAGAATAGTGACAGTGAAGGAAATGTGCCTGTGTCTGTCAGGGGTATTGACTTGCCTATGGAGGAAGCTACCACAGTCTCCAAGCAGTTGTCTGTGAACAGCCCTGTGTGCTGGGACAAGGGAAATGAAATCCCAAACTGTATGTCTAGTAAAGGAAAATGTGTCTCCAACTCTTTTTTGTCTGTGGAGCAGACAGAAGGTTCCTTTCAGCCTGTGATAGTTGAGAGTAATTCAGTTGTCTCAGAGTTGGTTCTGGATTCAACTAAAGCCCAGGAGGAGAATGGTCCTAAGTTTGCGTCTGCTGGGGAGAATGGCACTGTAACTAGGTTGCATCCAGTTAGTGTCTTAGCAAAATCCCAGAGACCAGACAATTCTGGTTCTTGTATTTTGCCTGTTGCTCATGTGTGGTTGGAGAAGGGTGTAACAACTCTGTCTAATCAGGGTGATACCCTAGCCAGGGCACAAGGAGAGCAGAAAGGTAATTTGGTTGTGGTACCTACGGACAGTTTAACAACTTGTAGCAAAAAGGAAAAAATTCCTAAGCTTGTGTGTGGCAAAGGAAAGGAGAATGCTTCTGACCTTTCATCTAGTGAGTCTATGGGTTTGCCTGAAAGGTAGGGTTACCATACGTCCGGATTTTCCTGGACATGTCCGGCTTTTTGGGCTCCAAATCCCCGTCCGGGGGGAAATCCCCAAAAGCCGGACATGTCCGGGAATTGGG